>NC_136956.1:11353504-11361646 GCF_032717465.1 Coenobita brevimanus
CAAGGAGAACACATCACACATCCCTGTCGCAGCCCCACTCTCACAGGAAACCAATCACTCACCAGCATTTCCCACTCTTACACACACGCTCTACATATTTACATAAAAACTTTTCCACCCTTTTTAGTTAACCTACCATCAAAGTCCATACAATCTTAAAACAGTCCACAAAGCCTCCCTATCAATTCTAACTCATACTGCTTTCTCTAAATCCATAATGCCTAAAACACATCACTTGCCTTTCACTAAATACTTTTCACACACTTGCATCTCATGTTTCAGCAAAAACACCTGATCAACGCATCCCCCTCCCTCTCCCTAAAGCCACACTGCTCTATCACTAATCACTCCCTCCTGTACCCTCTCTTAACTCTCATAATTAACACTCTACCATACACTTTACCTACAACACTCAACAGACTTATACCCCTAAAGCTAGTACATTCATACTTAGCATCACCCTTGCCTTTATACAACAGGACCACACAAGCACTTGCTGCCCGAAGATCAATTTGTGGCACTATACCTTTCTCAAAGCACACATTCAATAATCTTACTAACCAGTCCAACAATAGTTACTCCACCACCCTTCAGGCATTCCACTTTTGCACACCCATCCATTTACCTGCAGTTTTCCCTGTTTTCATCTCCCTTTACTGCCTTCTCCACTTCCTCCTTCTACGTTGATCAAAGAATCATTCAACTCTCCCCAACAAATTTATTCCTTTGCACCTTATATATTACAGTCTCCAGCCACCCTTTCCTCCTCTACTAATTCTTAACAATCTTTCAAAATACTCATGCACCAGCATCTCTTCCCCTTACATCCCATCTCAATTAACATCTGTTCATCCTCTGCTTTTACTCATTCTTTTACCCCCAGACTCCCTTTCGCCCCTTACTACTCCTTCAAAACATTTTCTTATTCTGAAATGAAAATTCTCTGTCTTGCCTCCCCACCTCTCATCTGCTGCTTGATTTCCCCAACATCTCCTTTACTGCCTTCTCCCTTCCTCCTTGTGGAATCAGAATCATTCCAGCTCTCCCAACAAATTTGCTTCTTGCCTGCCATGTCTGCCACAGTCTCATCACCCCACTTATCCCCTCTGAGCTATAAATGCTAAATACTCTGCTTATCTACCTTCTTTGCATCCATCTCAATTAACATCCAGTTCCATCTCTTCTTTCTCGTTCTTCCTTCCCCAGACTCTCCTTTCGCACCCTTTTCACCTCCTTCCAAAACATTTCTTATTCTCATGAAAAATTCTCTGTCAGCATACTATACCCACCTCTCATCTGCTGCAATTTTCCCTGTTTTCATCTCAGCACCTGCCTTCTCCACTTCCTCCTTCGTAGTCGAAATCATTCACTCTCCCAACAAATTTATTCCTTGCACCCTTGTATCTGCAGTCTCAGCCACCCTTTTTCCTCCTCTACATTTAACAATCTTTCAAAATACTCTGCCCATCTCTTCCCTTACCATCCATCAAATTAACATCCTTCATCCTCTGTGCTTTTACATCGATTCTTCCTTCCCAGACTCTCCCTTTCGCACCCTTTTCACCTCCTTCCAAAACATTTTCTTATTCTGTTGAAAATTCTCTGTCAGCTGCCTACCCCACCTCTCATCTGCTGCCAGTTTTCCCTGTTTTCATCTCCTTTACTGCCTTCTCCACTTCCTCCTTCGTGATCAAAGAATCATTCAACTCTCCCAACATGTTATTATTACCCTTGTATACCACAGTCTCCCATACCCCTTTCCTCCTCTACATTTAACAATCTTTCAAAGCCTGTCTGCCCATCTCTGCATCCATCTCAATTAACATCTGTGCCATCCTCTGCCTGTTCATCTTCTTCCCAGACTCTCCTTTCGCACCCTTTTCACCTCCTTCCCAAAACATTTCTTATTCTGTTTGGAAAATTCTCTGTCAGCTGCCTACCCCCACCTCTCATCTGCTGCTGCACTTTTAGCATCTACGCACAGCCCTTCTCGCTCCTATTCACTCTTATCCTTAACCACCTTTCATACGACATCTCATCCCTTCCTCTGCAGCCACACTTCATATGCACGTCTCTTCTCAGCCACAGCTTCATACTTACTTCCCTCACTTACCATTCACACTTCCTTTTCTTACACCCACCACCCACACGTCTCACACCACACACCCCCTCTTCTGCATGCCCCACCACAGCACTCTTAAACAACTGCCATTCTCCTCTCACGCTGCCATTTTCGATCTTTCACTGCGTTCCACTCATCTTTCAATTTCTCCCTGATACTCTATCTTTTTCTCTATCTTTTATCCAATTCACTCACTTTCAAAAGGAAACCTCCCTGCCACACCCTAACCCTCCTACAAACTCTCTTTTACCCATCTCTTGCCTACTCTTAACTTTCCCTCCACCAGGTGGTGGTTCAGACATACCCTCCACCCTCCCCTCTCAGAACTCTCACATCCAACAATCTTCCTATTACATTCCTAGACCACAACCACATAGATCCATCAAGGCTCTATCAACAACCATTCCATGCCCATCCTGTCTGCCCTTGTTATACTTATAAATATCTTTCTTCTCAAACAAAAACTTATTCCCAATCACCATCTCTCGCTCAACACACATCGCTATCAATTGAACGTTCCCCATTTCCATTTCTTCCAGGCACACCATGCATATAACTACGCCTTGTCCAACTGCTACATTTCCCACTCTAGCATTCCAGATCTCCCCATCTATTACCACATTCACATTCAGCTTCCAAAACTCTGCACAGACACTCATCAACATCATTCGAAAGACTCCCTCTCTTGTTCATCCCTTTCACTACCAGGCCCATATGCACTCCACAAACACCCACAACTCACGTTCAATTTCGCTTTCACCCACATCAGTCCTCGATGACACCTCCCTTCCATTCAATCACACACTGCTGTACTTCCCGGACTCACCTAACGAAGGCCACACCATCTCTTTGCCCTTCCTCTATCAACACCTTACAACGTCTTTTATTCACACTTCCAAACATCAGATTCCCCCTTCCACTTTCATCTTCGTTTCACTCAAAGCTAACACATCCAACTTTCTTCTCACAAACATTCTCCCAATCTCCTCCCTTTTAGCCCCTCAATTGTATACTCCACATCCACGCACATTCATAGACCCAATCTTCAGGGTACGAGGGATAACTCCATCCCCCATCCCTTTCTCTCTAGCAACCTGTCTCTTCTTAGGAACTAAAAAAACAGAGAAGGGGGTCCTAGTCCCCTCACCCCGCCCCTTTTTAGTCGCCTTTTACGACACGCAGGGAATACAGTGGCAGTATTCTTCATAACACAACCTGGCCGCAGAGTAGTAGTACCACCCCATAGTGCAGCCAGGGTTTATTATTGTCCCCCCGCCATATATATATGCATATATATATATATATATATATACACATAGGCATATATATATATATATATATATATTTATATATATATATAAACATATATGCATATATATATATATATATATATATATATATATATATATATATATATATATATATATATATATGTATATATATATATATATATATATTGTTACATAGCCTATGATTTCATCATCCTTTGTGTAATTTTAGCATACAGTATGCTGCATGTTTGATCTGACGTGTTCTGCCTTAGTTCCCCCACTTCTACCGTTATAGTAGAGTAAGAAGATGCGTCATTTCTGTTATTTGATTTTCAAATAACATTACCCATGAAAATTTCATTTAGCGTCTGCTTACAAGTTTGAAGTATCAAAGCTCTCACTGCCACCCTATATAACTGAGCTCTAAGTCTCTGCATCATGGCCCACTTAAGATCTGCTCCTCATTTTGTTCCACATCTCTGTCCTCCCACTGTACAGTTATTATTATTTTGATTGCTCAAGAAATCTCTAAACATCTAGCAGCTGTGTTGTAATTTAGAGTATAACTGTTGTATTTTTCTTGTACTGTAATATAGCCAAAGAAATTTAATTTGTAGGCCTAGTGAAGTTAGTTTTGTAATTCATGTAGGAATCTTTATGTTCCATCAGTTTTATTATTATTTTTGTATCTGTAATAATTTATCTTGCATTTCACTGAGTATTATCTGGTTATCTCATTTTATCAGGGCTGACTTAGCAGTAAATTTACTCATGCTAATTTTGTGTTTAATAGAGGCTATTGCAGTTAACCATATACTTAGCCTGTTTATTTGCCATTACATTATCACTTATGAGTCCTGAATGTTTTGTTGTTAGTTTGAGCATTAAACTTTAACTTGTAATTTTACCTAACTCTTTTGTTTTGAACCTGGAACTTTACGGGACAGTAGTGATTATTAGTATGTCTCACTTAAAGTGTACATTATTAACTTTCTCTTCATTTCCATGTTAACATAAATTTGGCGACCTCTCATCAGGATATTCAGGATATTATCATAAGGATATTGCTTGATATTTTGTGACTGTTACTTATTAATTATGCTCTACTATTACTACACTTGATGAAGCCAAAGATTTTTTGTCAAATGTGCCAAAACAGTTAATGTGATATAGAAAACAGGAAACAAAGAATGAACTTAAGCTTGTTGCTCAACAATTGGGAATTTTGCTGTTTGCTTCTCATCATTCTAAAGATCAAATTGTTGACATGATTAATGAAAGTTTGTTTTAATGTAACTCCTCCAAATGAGCAAACGCAGAATTGAATTAGCTAAGAAGTTACAGCTAGCCCTGCAGGAAGGCTCGTGTGAAGAAGCTGAATTTCAAGCACAGGCTAAGGAGGCTGAATTTCAGGCAAAAGCTAAGGAGGCTGAGGCACAAGGATTGAAATTGCTAGGATTCCAGGCCAGACCATGAGTAATCGCATGGAAACAAGGTGGAACTGGATCATCTAGCTCTGATGATTTTGATGTGGTTTAAAAATGTTGTAAACTTGTCCCTCCTTTTAATGAATCTGATTTAACAAAAGAGTATTTTCAGTTGTTTGAGAGGGATGGCTACTGAGGTTTTAATTGGCCTAAGGAGTATTGGCCAGTACTTTCCTTCAAACTGTTCTCACCAGTAAAGAGCTCAAGTAACTTATGCATCTTTGCCTCAGGATCAGTCTGAGGTAATTATAGATGTAGTTAAGGAAGCTTTGATTCTTAAGGCCTATGAGCTTGTTCCTGAAGCTTATAGAAGGTAAAATTTAGGACAACTTACAAAGCAAGAATCAAGCAATCCCATGTTGAGTATGCAAAAATCAAAGAAGATTTAGTTAGAGCAGTGGTTAAATTCTAAGAATGTGGATTCTGATTTTGACAAATTTAAGAAAGATGATTTTGCCGGAGGATTTCAAAAGGTGTATTTATAAAGATGTATAAGCCTATATCTTGATGAGAAAAGAATGAATAATGTTTGTCTGATGCTGCAGTTTTAGCTTGATGTAGATATGTTCTCTCACAAGAGATATTCTAAAATGAAAAGGGAAAGCTGAGAGTAAGTACGTTGCTTCTACTCAGAGTACAGGTAACAGAGGAAAGAGAACAAGATGATTGTTTTCTCTCAGGAAGTAAATACCAACTTCACCTCTAGATTTCAAGAAAAAGAGTAAATGTACTTACACTAAAATAAGCTTGGTCATATTTCTACGGAGAGATGTTTTCAGGAGGACTTCAGCGACGTGATGTTGAACAAAAAGGAGTCTTTAAATATTCAGTCAATTGGTCTAGTGTCCACTCTTGAGAGTTCCCAGAATTCTTTAACTGAGTTAACTGAACCTGCTTTGCAGGGGTAACTTAAATTCTCATGATGGAGCTTCCTCTTTTGAGCAGTAACGTGGGTGACACTCTTCAAGAAGTTCATGTGCTAATTTCCTGTCTGATGGTTTTTGTCAGTCCTCTGGACAGATAATGACAGGAAATCAGTTAAAATATAATCGTGATACAGGTGCTTGCCAATCCCTTATGCTGACCAGTGTTCTAGGCTCTATATGTTAATTCTCTCTGAGTAGAAACTGTAATATTACAAGGTGTAGGGAATAATTACTTCTCTGTAATCCTCCTGTGCATTTGAGTGAATTTAAGTCTGGTTTTGTTAATGGTTCCCGTAATGGTTGGGTTGGTTGAGACACTCCCAGTGTCAGGGTGTAACTTTCTTACTTGGAAATGAGTATTGGTGGAAGTCAAGTGCCTGTCCAGCTCCTCAGTTGTCTAGTGAGCCAAGTGGCTGCGACCCAGGGTTGTATTGATGTCCCCTGATGTGTTTCCCTGCATGTGCTGTCACTAGGGCTAAGTCCCTAAAGTTGCACTGGTAGTGATTTAGAGGTAATGATGATGATGATGTTTACCTAGCTGAAACACTTTTCTTGCCTAATTTGGACCACTCACCAGATGAGAGCAGTACCCGCGTAGTGTTGATAATTATGTCTCGTCAAGAGTTGGTTGAGTTGCAGGTTGCTGACCCCTGAGTTGAAAGGTCTAGCTAACTCTGTACTTACAGTGAAGAAGAGTCAGCGGTGCTTCTACTTGTTATTATGTAAAAGTCAGGAGTACTTATGAGGAAGTGGAGACCCCCAACAGCATCAGCCAGACTGTGAGATGGGAGGTTGTACATCAGAAGTTGTCATCCCTCGTGTTTGTAGGCAGGATATCATTAGAGTGGCTCATGATTCCCAGTTTGTGCAGGACACCTTGGAGTGAGAGAAGACTGCTTGGCACGCATTACTGTTTGAAACACTTCTACTGGCCAGGTATCTTCCAGGGATGTTTTCCCTGAAAATTGATGTGTAAAGTCTTGTCACACCTGTCAGAGTTGTGGCCAGGAAGTTGCAACAATCAGACCGAAAAGGTTGCACCTATCTAGTTCCCATTCCTCTCTTTTGTAGGCGCCTTTTTCACCCGTGATATTGTTGGGTGGATATTTCTGTGGGCACCTCTTCACTGAACTTCTTCAGGATTTTCTTATGTGTTGACCATGATTGAGTATGGCTACTCGTTATCCACTGAAGCTTCCATTCCACTTGCAGAAATATCTCAGCAAAAAGAACGTGGATGTAAGGAAATGCTAGGGTTCTTCACGAAGTTTGGTCTGCCCAGAGGTACAGTCAGAGCCGGGGAAGTAATTTCATGTCAAACGTTTTCTAAGCGTCTCTGAAAGAAGGTTGCAGGCATCACCAGATCACGTCTTCAGCTTACCATCCCCAGACCCAAGGAGCGTTGGAGAGAATGTCAAGTCAAACACTCAAATCGATGCTCAAAGAAATACTGTTTGGAACATCAGAAAGACTGGGATAAAGGTCTTCCATTCCGTTGTGTTTGCTGCAAGCGCAGATCTCCAAATGATCGTCACTGGGCTTCTCACCTTTTGAACTACTGTTTGGCCATGAAGTAAGAGGGGACCACCTTAAGTTACATCAAAAGGAATGCTGGCTGTCTGGAGAGGAGAAGATGGCCAGCGTCAAGCCTGCTGGGTATGTGATGGAGAAAGATTCAGAAAGGAACGGCTGTCCACTGCTTTACAGCTGGCGAGAGAGAATTTAGGCCAGACTGCTCAGGAGAAGATGAAGACTTGGTATGATAAGAAGTCCAGGTTATACCACTTTCCTTGCCAGGAGATCAGGTTTGATTCTGCTACCAGTTCATGGGCAACCTCTTCAAGAAAAGCCAAGTTTCAGTGGCTGACCTTCATTTTCGTGGAGAAGAAACTCAGTGATGCTCAACTATGTCATCGCCACACCACAGATCATTAAGGAAAGAACAAGCAACTTTGTCACATCAACATGCTAAAGTTGTATCACAGGCGGGACGAAAATAATCCAGTCTGCACTGTAGCTGTTTCCACCCGAGTCTGCAAGTGAAGCTACTCCCATGCAGTATGAACCTGAGTGATAGTTTGAGGGAAGAGAATCCTGATATCATGAATGATCTCCAGACTCAAGCTTTCTCATCTACCTCCAAAAGAGGAAGAGGCAGGAGTTTTTTCGGTATTACTGCAGGAGTACCCGCAAGTGTTCAGTGCCACTCCAGGAAGAACCACTGTGTTGATGCATGATGTCGATGTGTTGGAGACAGCAAAGCCAATTAAATTGCCTCCCTTACTGTGTGAACCCAGTGAAAGTTCCTCTCATCCAGGAAGGAGCTTGGCTACCTG
>NC_136956.1:11361746-11386746 GCF_032717465.1 Coenobita brevimanus
GGACCACAAGATGATTGAGCCCTGTCAAAGCGAGTGGAGTTCTCCTGTCACTCTAGTCCCTAAGCCAGGTGGGTCACAGAGGCTTTGCATCGACTACAGACGTGTTAATCAGATAACTAAAACAGACACTTACCCTCTCCCTCGTGTGGAAGATTGCATAGACAAGATCGGAAAGGCTAGGTACATAAGTAAGTTTGATTTGTTAAAGGGATACTGGCAAGTACCTATGACTGAACGTGCTAGGGAGATCTCATGTTTTGTAACACTAGGAAAGGCTTTTGCATGTTCTGTAATACCGTATGGTAGGAAGAATGCACCAGCCACATTTCAGAAGCTCATGAATGTTGTAACAGAGGGTTTGGCAGGGTGTGTTGTTTATATTGATGATGTATTAATCTTCAGTGACAACTGGAAAGATCACCTATGCCATGTCAGTAAATTTCTTGACCGTTTAGTTCATGCTAATCTTGTAGCTAATTTATCAAAGTGTGAGTTTGGTCAAGCTAAAGTTCAGTACCTTGGGTATGTAATTGGTGATGGACATGTTGCACCACCAGGAGCTAAGGTTCAGGTTATAAGTGATCTTCCCAGACCTAAAAGTAGGAAAGAGCTACAAAGATTTTTGGGAATGGTAGGTTATTACAGGAGATTTGTTCTTAACTTTTCTATTCTTGTATCACCTCTTACAGACCTACTGAAAAAGGGAGTTAAATTTGTCTGGACCGATAACTGTGAATCCTCTTTCAACAACCTTAAAGCTATTCTATTAAGTCAGCCAGTGCTCGCTACTCCAAATTTTGCTAAGCCTTTTAAGATGGCTGTTGATGCAAGTGATACAGGAGCTGGGGCTGTTTTGCTGCAAGAGGATGATCAGGGTATTGAACATCCTGTATCTTATTACAGTAAGAAGTTCACTCCACCTCAAAAGAACTACACTATTGAGAAAGAGCTTTTGGCCTTGATTTTGGGTTTACAGCAGTTTTCATTTTATTTGTGTTCTGGTTTTGACCCCATAGTCATTTATACCGATCACAACCCACTGAAATTCCTTAGTAAGTTTAAAGATAAAAATCAGAGATTGACAAGATGGAGTCTACTTCTTCAGGGGTATTCATTAGACATACAACATGTCAAGGGGAAAGAAAATGTTATTGCAGATTGCTTATCTAGACTTTAGACAGATTGTTTTAGAGTAATAAGAAATTTCCTTTGTAAATTTCTTTTTCTTTGTTGGGAGGTGTTACATAGCCTATGATTTCATCATCCTTTGTGTAATTTTAACGCACAGTATGCTGCATGTTTGATCACGAGCGTGTTCTGCCTCAGTTCCCCCCTTCTACCGTTATAGTAGAGTAAGTCGTCATTTCTGTTGTCAGTGCGGGATTTTCATCTCTTTGTCCCCATGGCTTCATTTGCGCGTCCTTCTTACAAGTTGTATCAAGCTCTCCTGGCCCCTATATAATGAGCTCAGTCTCTGCATCATAGCCACTTAGATCTGCTCCTCATTTTGTTCACATCTCTGTCCTCCCCTGTACAGTTATTATTATTGTGAGTGCTCAAGAAATCTCCAAACATCTAGCAGCTGTGTGTAATTTGAGTATAACTGTTGTATTTTTTCTTATACTGTATAGCATAAGTTTAATTTGTAGGCCTAGTGAAGTTTTTGTAATTCATGTAGGGATCTTTATGTCCATCAGTTTTAATATTATTTTGTATCTGTAATAATTTATCTTGCATTCACTGAGTATTATCTGGTATCTCATTTTATCAGGGCTGACTTAGATAAATTTACTCATGCTAATTTTGTGTTAATAGAGGCTATTGCAGTTAACCATATATTTAACCTGTTTATTTGCCATTACATTATCCTTATGAGTCCTGAATGTTTTGTTGTTAGTTTGAGCATTAAACTTTAACTTGTAATTTTACCTAACTCTTTTGTTTTGAACCTGGAACTTTACGGGACAGTAGTGATTATTAGTATTCTCACTTAAAGTGTACATTATCTTTCTCTGTTCCGTAACAATATATATATATATATATATATATATATATATATATATATATTTCTTGTACTGTGTAGCATAAGGTTAATTCTTAGGCCTAGTGAGGTTTTTGATTAATGTTGGGTTTTATGTCAGTCATTTTTGATAATAGTTTGTATCTGTAATAATTTACCTGGCATTCACTGAGTATTATCTGGTATCTCATTTTATCAGGGCTGACTTAGATAAATTTACTCTTGCTAATTTCGTGTTAATAGAGGCTATTGCAGTTAACCATATATTTTTAACCTGTTTATTTACCATTACATTATCCTTATGAGTCCTGAATGTTTTGTTGTTAGTTTGAGCATTAAACTTTAACTTGTAATTTTACCTCTTTTGTTTTGAACCTGGAACTTTACGGGACAGTAGTGACTCTTAGTATTCTCACTTAATTTGTACATTATCTTTCTCTGTTCCGTAACATAAATTTGGCGACCTCTTATCAGGATATTCAGGATATTATCATTAGGATATTGCTTGCTATTTTGTGACTGTGACTTATTCATGATGTCTACTATTACTACACTTGATGAAGCCAAAGATTTTTTGTCAAATGTGCAAACAGTGTGTGATGTAGAAAACAGAACAAAGAATGAACTTAAGCTTGTTGCTCAACAATTGGGAATTGCTGTTCGCTCTCATCATTCTAAAGATCAAATTGTTGACATGATTAATGAAAGCTTGTTTAATGTAACTCCTCCAAATGAGCAAACGCAGATTGAATTAGCTAAGTTACAGCTAGCCCTGCAGGAGGCTAAGGCTAAGGAGGCGGAGTCTCGTGTTAAGGAGGCTGAATTTCAAGCACGTTCTAAGGAGGCTGAGGCACAAGTTGAAATTGCTAGGATTCAGGCAGACCATGAGTATCGCATGAAACAAGGTGGAACTGGATCATCTAGCTCTGATGATTTTGATGTGGCTTAAAATGTTAAACTTGTCCCTCCTTTTAATGAATCTGATTTAACAAAGTATTTTCAGTTGTTTGAGAGGGTAGCTACAGGTTTTAATTGGCCTAAGGAGTATTGGCCAGTACTCCTTCAAACTGTTCTCACCGGTAAAGCTCAAGTAACTTATGCATCTTTGCCTCAGGATCAGTCTGATAATTATGATGTAGTTAAGAGCTTGATTCTTAAGGCCTATGAGCTTGTTCCTGAAGCTTATAGAGTAAAATTTAGGACAACTTACAAGCAAGATAAGCAATCCCATGTTGAGTATGCAAAAATCAAAGAAGATTTGTTAGAGCAGTGGTTAAATTCTAAGAATGTGGATTCTGATTTTGACAAATTTAAGAAGATGATTTTGCTGGAGGACTTCAAAAGGTGTATTAGTAAAGATGTAAGTCTATATCTTGATGAGAAAAGGATAGATAATTTGTCTGATGCTGCAGTCTTAGCTGATGAATATGTTCTCACTCACAAGAGATATTCTAGAGAAAAATGGAAAGCTGAGAGTAAGTACGTTGCCTCTACTCAGAGTACAGGTAACAGGAAAGAGAATAAAGATGATCTTTCTCAGGAAGTAAATACCAGCTTCACCTCTAGATTTCAGAAAAGTAAATGTACTTATTGTAGTAAGCTTGGTCATACTACGGAGAGATGTTTCAGGAGACAGCGTGATGTGAACAAAAAGGAGTCTTTAAATATTCAGTCAATTGGTCTAGTGTCCACTCTTGAGAGTTCCCAGAATTCTTTAACTGAGTTAACTGAACCTGCTTTGAGGGGTAACTTAAATTCTCATGATGGAGCTCCTCTTTTGAGCAGTAACGTGGGTGACACTCTCAAGAGTTCATGTGCTAATTTCCTGTCTGATGGTTTTGTCAGTCCTCTGGACAGTAATGACAGGAAATCAGTTAAAATATATCGTGATACAGGTGCTTGCCAATCCCTTATGCTGACCAGTGTTCTAGGCTCTAATGTTAATTCCTCTGATGAAACTGTAATATTACAAGGTGTAGGGAATAATTACTTCTCTGTCCCTCTGTGCAGAGTGAATTTAGAGTCTGGTTTTGTTAATGGTTCCGTTATGGTTGGGTTGGTTGAGACACTCCCAATGTCAGGTGTAACTTTCGTACTTGGAAATGATATTGGTGGAAGTCAAGTGTGTCCAGCTCCTCAGTTGTCTAGTGAGCCAGTGGCTGTGTCCCAGGGTTGTGATGTCCCTGATGTGTTCCCTGCATGTGCTGTCACTAGGGCTAAGTCTAAAGTTACTGGTGATTTAGAGGAAAATGATGATGATGATGTTATCCTAGCTGACACTTTTCTTGCTAATTTGGACCACTCACCAGATGAGGCAGTACCCCGTAGTGTTGATAATTTGTCTCGTCAAGAGTTGGTTGAGTTGCAGGTTGCTGACCCTGAGTTGAAAGGTCTAGCTAACTCTGCTTACAGTGAAGAAGAGTCAGCCGGTGCTTCTACTTGTTATTATGTAAAGTCAGGAGTACTTATGAGGAAGTGGAGACCCCCAACAGCATCAGCCGACTGTGAATTGGAGGTTGTACAGCAAGTTGTCATCCCTCGTGTTTGTAGGCAGGATATCATTCGAGTGGCTCATGATACCAGTTTGGCAGGACACCTTGGAGTGAGGAAGACTGTGGCACGCATTTTGAAACACTTCTACTGGCCAGGTATCTTCAGGGATGTTTCCTGGTATTGTAAGTCTTGTCACACCTGTCAAGTTGTGGGGAAGTGTAATCAGACCGAAAAGGTTGCACCTCTAGTTCCCATTCCTCCTTTTGAGGCGCCTTTCACCCGTGTGTTGGTGGATATTGTGGGCCCTCTTCCTAAGACTTCTTCAGGATTTTCTTATGTGTTGACCATGATTGATATGGCTACTCGTTATCCTGAAGCCATTCCACTTAGAAATATCTCAGCAAAGAACGTGCTTAAGGAAATGCTAGGGTTCTTCACAAAGTTTGGTCTGCCCAAGGAGGTACAGTCCGACCGGGGAAGTAATTTCATGTCAAACGTTTTCAAGCAGTCTCTGAAAGAGTTGGGCATCACCCAGATCACGTCTTCAGCTTACCATCCCCAGACCCAAGGAGCGTTGGAGAGATATCATCAAACACTCAAATCGATGCTCAAGAAATACTGTTTGGAACATCAGAAAGACTGGGATAAAGGTCTTCCATTCGTTGTGTTTGCCGCAAGAGAATCTCCAAATGAATCACTGGGCTTCTCACCTTTTGAACTACTGTTTGGCCATGAAGTAAGAGGACCCCTTAAGCTACTCAAGGAATGCTGGCTGTCGGAGGAAGATGACGTCAACCTGCTGGAGTATGTGATGAAGTTCAAAGAACGGCTGTCCACTGCTACAGCTGGCAAGAGAGAATTTAGGAGCTGCTCAGGAGAAGATGAAGACTTGGTATGATAAGAAGTCCAGGTTACGCCACTTTCAGCCAGGAGATCAGGTTTTGATTCTGCTACCAGTTCATGGGCAACCTCTTCAAGCCAACTTTAGTGGTCCTTATTTCGTGGAGAAGAAACTCAGTGATGTCAACTATGTCATCGCCACACCAGATCGTAGAAAGAACAAGCAACTTTGTCACATCAACATGCTAAAGTTATATCACAGGCGGGACGAAAATAATCCAGTCTGCACTGTAGCTGTTCCACCCGAGTCTGCAAGTGAAGCTCTCCCATGCAGCATGAGCCTGGGTGATAGTTTGGGGAAGAATCCTGATATCATGAATGATCTCCAGACTAAGTTTTCTCATCTACCTTCCGAGGAAAGGCAGGAGTTTTCGACATTACTGCAGGAGTACCCGCAAGTGTTCCGTGCCACTCCAGGAAGAACTACTGTGTTGATGCATGATGTCGAGGTTGGAGATGCAAAGCCAATGAAACTGCCTCCTTACCGTGTGAACCCAGTGAAAGTTCCTCTCATCCAGAAGGAGCTTGGCTACCTGTTGGACCACAAGATGATTGAGCCCTGTCAGAGCGAGTGGAGTTCTCCTGTCACTCTAGTCCCTAAGCCAGGTGGGTCACAGAGGCTTTGCATCGACTACAGACGTGTTAATCAGATAACTAAAACAGACACTTACCCTCTCCCTCGTGTGGAAGATTGCATAGACAAGATCGGAAAGGCTAGGTACATAAGTAAGTTTGATTTGTTAAAGGAATACTGGCAAGTACCTATGACTGAATGTGCTAGGGAGATCTCATGTTTTGTAACATTAGGAATGACCTCTGCATGGTCTGTAATGCCATATACAGATTGTTTTAGAGTAATAAGAAATTTCCTTTGTAAATTTCTTTTTTCTTTGTGGGGAGGTGTTACATAGCCTATGATTTCATCATCCTTTGTGTAATTTTAACGCACAGTATGCTGCATGTTTGATCACGAGCGTGTTCTGCCTCAGTTCCTCCCGTCTACCGTTATAGTAGAGTAAGTCGTCATTTCTGGAGTTCAGAGCAGGATTTTCAGCTCTTTGTCCCCATGGCTTCATTTGCGCGTCCTTCTTACAAGTTTTATCAAGCTCTGCCGGCCCCTATATAATGAGCTCAGTCTCTGCATCATGGCCACTTAGATCTGCTCCTCATTTTGTTCACATCTCTGTCCTCCCCTGTACAGATATTATTATTGTGAGTGCTCAAGAAATCTCCAAACATCTAGCAGCTGTGTGCAATTTGAGTATAAGTGTTATTGCATTTTTTCTTGTACTGTGTAGCATAAGGTTAATTCTTAGGCCTAGTGAGGTTTTTGATTAATGTTGGGTTTTATGTCAGTCATTTTTGATAATAGTTTGTATCTGTAATAATTTATCTGGCATTCACTGAGTATTATCTGGTATCTCATTTTATCAGGGCTGACTTAGATAAATTTACTCTTGCTAATTTCGTGTTAATAGAGGCTATTGCAGTTAACCATATATTTAACCTGTTTATTTGCCATTACATTATCCTTATGAGTCCTGAATGTTTTGTTGTTAGTTTGAGCATTAAACTTTAACTTGTAATTTTACCTAACTCTTTTGTTTTGAACCTGGAACTTTACGGGACAGTAGTGACTCTTAGTATTCTCACTTAAATGTGTACATTATCTTTCTCTGTTCCGTAACAATATATATATATATATATATATATATATATATATATATATATATATATATATATATATATATATATATACAGTATATTTCGTGGTTATGGGTTTAGACTTCAAACTGAAGCCTCGTTTGCAGTAGTGTGTGGGTCATGCGAGAGTGGAGCCAACTGTACCTACCTGCCTAAACATTCGTAGATGTAAAACACATTCAGATATTCCCAGCCGATGTTTAGTTACACAGAAATTGCTCGGTCGGCAACCGTGACTGACTTGTGGTTTCCATTTTGCTCCCAGTGTTGGCTCAGCTGGGGTAATTAAGTAAATTTGTCTGTATGCGGCCCAACTTGACGAGAGAGAGAGAGAGTACTGTAGTGAAAAGATAGAGTGAGAGGAGGTTTAGAAAGATGAACAGAGAGGAGGGTAGAGGAGGGAGGAAGAGAACAAACAAGTTAAAATTTCAATGAGAACATACCTGGAACTGAGTCGGGTTGCACGCTGTAACTTGGACTGACTTTCTGTGGGTATAAAAAATATCATCATCATTACTGTCACCACCACCACCATCATCATCATCACATCATCACCATCGTCATTACTGACACAACCTTTATGATATTATCATCAACATTATTGTCATTACCATCCACCACCACCACCATTATTAGCTTCATCATTATCATTACCACCCGCCACCACCGCCATCATCACCATCGTCATTACTACCACCACCACCACCACCATCATCATCATACCAAGATTGCTGGAGACCGGGAGTGGATATACTCCGACAGGAGGTAAATTACAAGAAAGTTAAGATTATTCCATGGCTGATGACATTATGTGACCCCTCTCTCTCTCTCTCTCTCTCTCTCTCTCTCTCTCTCGTCAAGATACCACAGCCCACTGGATATATAACAGTAAGTAATCAGGTCTGTTGGAGTGTTGGTGCATGCGGGGATGGACATGGAGCACTGTAGTAAACTGAAAATTATCAGCTCCTCCAAGTTAAGGATTAATTTAGTGTTAGTAGGCCTACATTGGTAGAGCATTCCCATGAAGACTTTTTTCTACCTATTTGCGCTAACTTACGTGCATATTACACAGAAAACATTCCATGCAGACTATAGAATAACATGGAATATCCTGGCTTTGTGTCCACATAGAAGGCTACCAGAAACATCTCGTATAACGGCACCATTTGCGCTGATAATTCCAGTAGGTCTTGAACCATTCTTTGACTTACTTTACAGTATACAATTTTCTGCAATATTTGCTGCTTTTCCTGTAATTTCCTCCCCTTGGAACACCAACTCTCCTAATCAAAAGCTCCCTTTTTTTTCTGTCTGAAACCCAGCTGTCTGAGGCTACTGATGGCAAACCCTTCTCTACATCCTCCAACCGCTCGTTTACAAGCCAAACACTGTTGTTGCATGTACTTGCATGGCAATCTCTTTTGGTCTCGTGTTTCCAATGTTGAATCATCCAAAATCTTGACGCTTTGATTATAAATAACCTACTACTAACTCTACTCTCTGTCCAAGGGTCTTTGTGTAACTTAAAAAAAAAAAAAAAAAAAAAAAACTCCCATCTCAGAACACTTAATTCAAGAAATTTTGTGTTAACCATCATCCTTTCTCCTCTTCTTTTTCTGATAACCTGGTAAACTAGCGGAGAACTTCTCTATCATTTCTGTCTGAAGCAGTTGGCACAGTACTCTTTTCATAAGTTTTTACGTACTGGACAAACACCCAACATACTCCACCTCTTTCATACAACTCCTCCTCCTTCTGCTGTGTGCTCTGTTACCCTGGTCTTTCACTAATCACAACCGCATATTAGCAACCTCTCCTATCACTTAAGTAAGGGTTATGGGACTTTTTCACTCCTCCATTCACAATCGTATATTAACAACCTCTCCTATCACTTCAGTAAGGTCTGTCGAAGCTTTTTTTTTTTCTTTTCACTCCTCTAACTGCAACCGTATATCTGCAACCTTCCCTGTCATATAAATATGGTCTGTGTAACTTGCTATGAAGTGGCAGTTGTGGGACGCTGCTGACTGGGAGACACAGACACGGTACTTCTCAGGCTTTCCCCGTCAGGGTCCACCTGATTGTGGCAGTGCAGGAAGGAGGTTATTCTCTCAAACACATTTGCGAAAAGTCCTTTATGCAACCAACATAAAGCATCATTAGGCGTTAGTTTAATAAAAAAAAAAAAAAAATGCACTACTGATTTACACAAGTAAGTTGTGGTTTTCCCATGTTAGACACTAAACAGACCCTTAAATCACATCATTATAGCCTACTTTTTCTTGTGAGAGTTGGAGACGTCCACCATCCACTCACTCGATGTAGTATTACCTTTGTGTGACTGTACACTAAGGGATATGTAAAGTGGTTTCTTGTAAACAAGGAGACCATTTGCTCTGCTTAATGGTAACCATATAATAAAATGGCACCTTGTGATTTAGTGAGTTGTGGATGTCCAATCTGATTGAGCCTGTATGGGCTGATATACGAGGATGATTGAGGCCGGTCATCCTCGCCTTAAAGTTTATGTTGGGACTGAGTAACCTGGCCTTGGGCTCCCTATGCTCCTGATGGTGCAAGGAAAAAAAAGTTAGGATGAAAGGTGGATAATTTTTTCCATTACACTCTTGAATCTGTTCCTTGTCTCACTCCTTCCTCTGTTTATCTTCTGACGACTCTTGTTGTTTTGACTTCTGATAAAGATAAATGTGTTGTTCTGTTTCCTCTAACGCTACTCTTAACAATTCAGAGGTTGTTCCGCCTTCCCTCTCCAATCTTACTTTAGCAGACCTTAAAAAATATAATAATAATTTAGATCATGTACTTGTCTCTATATTATTAGAGTCCATGACACTGGCAGGGTCGATATTGGTCTCACTGTGCCTCCATGCTGTTCCTCATGTTTCACTTTTCCTTCTAACCAAAAGTGTTCTCTCATTCGTTTCTTATTGCTTTAATTATTGGCCAGCTGATTTAATCTCTTCAGTTTCCAAAGTCTTCCAGTGTATCTTCAATAATAATGTTCTGATTCGTCTTTCTTCTCACAACCATCATTCCGATAGTCAGGGACACCACATATTCCACAAGCCGGAACTTTGGCGAAACCTTTGCCGTTCACTTGATATATCAAAGATTTTTCTTGTCAAATCTGAGGCAAATTTTACTTTATTAAACCTTTCATTTACAGTTTCTATCCTATCTGTGCCATAACCTCAACTTTCAGTACTAGTCGTTATGTATCTGCTGGTGTAGAGGGTCACTCTTCCCACTCTGAGTATCAACAGTGGTATCCAGCAGGGTTCTGGTTATTCTGGTTGTATTGCTACTCACATGCGTTGTGTCTTTCTCTGCATCCACTCACACGCTGATGTATCCACTCACACGCTGTTGTATCCACCCACACGATGGTGTATACACTCACACGCTGGTGTACACACTCACACGCTGGTGTAGCCACCCACACGATGGTATATACTGTACACTCACACGCTGGTGTATACACTCACACACTGGTGCATACATTCACAAGCTGGTGTATTCACTCACACGTTAGTGTATACACTCACACTCTGGTGGATCCACTATTGCTGGTGTAATCACCATTCTCTTTTCAACTATTTTCTTACAGCATCCAGCACGGCAGTCATTTCAACAATCATGGGATGAGGCTATCGCATCCTTACTTTCTGGTTCGTCCAGTATTTCTTCTTTGGGTAAAAGAACTCTTGTTTTCATGCCTCAAAGTCCCAGTTCCTCCTCCATCAACCCACTAAAATCTTCCACTATCCAGGTAATGGATGCTGCTACTCCCGGGTCTGTGTAGATAGTGTGGGCAAGCCAAATGATTTTATGTAATCCAACAAACCTCTCTCTAAGTTGGCTGGTATCCACATAGATATATAGAAGCCTGGTGGTCTAGTAGGTTAATGTGTTCCAATGAGGTAGAGACCCACAGGAGTTTACACACGAGTGATGGTTGGTATTTACTGCTCACATAATGCCATTCAAGGACAATTTCTTTTTGGCTATTGACCATTTGGCCTAAGGTCCAGGTCGTTAAGCCATTTTATTATTTATCTATTTATCTAAAATTTATAATTTTGTTAATTTTGAGTCTTGTATGATATTAGGTTCAAAACAAATGATAATAATATTAATAATAATGATAATAATTAATAATAATAATAATAATAATAATAATAATAATAAATAATAATAATAATAATAATAATAATAATGACATTAATAACAACAGTAATTATCATTCATCATTCATCCAATCCTACGTTGCCCCATGAGGAGCGTAGGAGCCCGGGGCTAGGCAAGCTGGTCCTGACATTTAAGATGAGAGTGGCAAGCCTCACTCATCCCTGAGCGGAATTACGCGAGCAATAAACCCCAGTCATCCCTTGGATATAAACCTTCACCGGCTCAATCCGACTGGAGCGCCGTAATTACCCACTAATACCACCAGGCGCCAAAATTTGGTTATATGGTTACCACCTAGGGTAGTAAATGGATTGGTGTACAAGAAATCATTTGGCTTGTCATTCATTGTAGAGTCACCCACAGGCAGAAGGAAGAGGAAAGAATGAAGGAAAGAAAGACAGAAGAGGGAATGTAAAGTCACCCGTAAGCTGAAGGACGAGGAAAGAATGAAGGAAAGACAGGACAGGATGGAAGGAAAGAAGGATGGAGGAGAGGAAAGGGCGGACACCCGAGGGCAGCACTACATCGAGAGAGTGGATACTGAACGCCCCCACCTACCACAAAATAACAATAATAATAATAATAATAATAAGAAGAAGAAGAAGAAGAAGGAGAAGAGGAAGAAGAAGGAGAAGAGGAAGAAGAAAAAGAAAATTAATGAAAAGTAAAAAAAGGAAAGAATAGCCCTTAGGTAATATCCTAACAGTTCCTAAACCTAACATTGCTAAACCTAACAAAAAAATCGCTACCCAACACAAATGCCTGAAGACACCTATAGAAAAACTTAACTAAATAACCACATTATTCCTACACTAATGAGTAAAATACCTCTACCAACAGAACACCATCAACTGCAAATGTGTAACGCCTCTCTACATTGCACACATGCACTCATCACTTGCTGACTGTCAGGCGAGGCATATGTATCAATGTAGGGGGTATCAACATATAAAAGAAAATCAGATGAGTCAGTAACTATTCCATATACGTCAACTGTCGGCCCTGAATGAGAAAACTTAAACAAAAGCTAAACATAACTGCACAAAGTTTTCTTATATAGTTCATAACTTAAAAGTCTGGGGGAGGGGCATCATAGGTTTCGCAACTGGAAAGGAAATCAAAGTCAAGTTGTTTCTTAAGTAGCTTGGTTGAAGAATGCTCGAATCTTCAGAGCCCCTGCTGCACGGAGTGTCTATGTTATACGGTACAGATATGGACACTCTGTGCTGCAGGGGTTCCTATGATTAGAGCATTTTTCATCCAAGCTACTTAAGACACACCTCAACCTTGATTTTCTTTTGAATTACAAAACCCATGATGCCTCTTCCAAATTTATGAGTTTAGAAACAAAACATTTACATATCTACAAAATGGGAAATACCTCGCCCAGCAGAACAAAATTGACTGGAAGTGCCCAATACCTCTCTATGTTGCACACTTGCACTCATCAGTTGGTGACTGTCAGGCGAGGCACGTGGTTTAATATAGGGAACATCAGTATACTGTCTGTAAGAAATAAAACAGACAGTAGGAGGAACTATTTAAAGTACGTCATCTGTCCATTCTACTAAAAAAAAAAAAAAACGAAGTATATACATGTCTATGCAAACAGTACAACCTCAGATAGTAAAAATGTCACATCATCCTGCTCAGTCTGGTCTCCCTCAAGAAAACCATTAATTTATCAGTCATAACAATACAGTATCCCCATCACCCAAGATGGCGGAGAGTGAAGGGGACATCTGCTTTACCGCAGTGAGAGACAGGATATGACTGGAAATGTGTGTGTGTGTGTCAGGGTATATATGACAAAGGGTAAATGTGAAGCAGGCTGTGTGTAAGGTAATATAGTGCTTTCATTACCTGTTTGTCGTACAATGTGTATATGATGAGGATGAGAGTTGTCACTGCGAACACCACCAGGAAGGCGATCAGGGCGGTGTTGCAAGTGTTGTTTCCCTCGGAACCTGAATAGCAGATGATGCATAAATACTTACTGTATACACCCGTATATATTCATATCCTAGAGTAAAACAGAGATGCTGGTCAGTTCTTCTGATGGGTTACTTACGAATAAAAGAAAGTACAAATAATATAACCCCAATTGGTCCATAGCTAGATTGTCTGTTCTGTATGTACAGTTTATTGGCTATTACAACTTGAGAGAGAGAGAGAGAATATATATATATATATATATATATATATATATATATATATTTATATATATATATATATATATATATATATAAGCAGACGGCTATCCCATGCATCACTCCCTCATGCATGTAGCTGGCAGGAAATAATAATAATAATAATAATAAACTTGGATTTTTTTGTAAAGGCAGAAGAGGAAATGGTACTCCCATGACAATCTGCAGTCCACAATTTTAAAAGCAGCAGCAGCAGTTATTGCTGTATTTAAACATGAACTAGATGGACAGTAGGCTAAAGTTGTCGTTTTCCTGGATTTCACATTGTTTTCATGGTACAAGGGGAATTTGAAGGACGTTTGTATAACTGGACAAACCTATCGTCTGGCTATATCGGTGGCACCCGTGAACGCGGTTAGGTTCACCGCCAATATTCTGAAAAAAATAAATAAATAAATGTCAACTAATGTTCTCATCATCATCGACTGTCTCACAGCCGTCTGCATACATGTCCACCGGAACACCCCCTCCCCCCCCTCTCTCTCTCTCTCTCTCTCTCTCATATTTATATTTATATTAACTACTTCTGTTTTCATTTTCTTTATTTTTTTCTCTTGTTTTGATGGGCAAGCTTCCATGGCGTGAGACTGACCGCGTATGAGCCGCACACACAAAGCTATCTCCCGTGTCACTCCACTTGACAACATCGCAAAAGCAACACTGACAAGTCTTACCTGATTTATACTATACTCTATTTTTTTTTTTAATTACATCTATACAGAGTATTTAAAATTCATTTATAAGTAATTACTAACTTAAAATAGGAGAGAGAGAGAGGGAAAGAGAGGTGAGCAGGCATAATTACACGTGTGTGGCGGCGGTGATGTAGCGACAGAGCTAGTGGTGTGAGGTCTTAGGCTGCCCCACCCAAACTGCCTTCATAAAATAGAACGACTATAGTAATAATTTCGTCCATACTAAATGCTCTGAACGCTCCAACTCGAATTCTTCCCGCTCCTTCTGGAACCTTGCCAAAAACCTTTCTAACTACTTTACCTCATCAACCTTCCCTCCTCTTTTCCACTTTGGTGGATCTGTAGCTATTTCTTCCACTGATAAAGCAGACCTCTTCGCTCAGACTTTCTCCTATAAGTCCACCTTAGACGATTCCGGTGCTATTCCTCTGTCACTTCCCTGCTCTGACTTCCTCATAACTGCCATTAAAATTTCATCAACTGATGCATTTTGTACCATCACTGGCCTAAATACTAACAAGGCATATGGACCTGATGGGGTCCCTCCTGTTGTTCTCAAGAACTATGCTTCTGTGCTTACACCCTGCCTAAATAAACTCTTTTGCCTTTGCCTGTCAACTTGTGTCATTCCTTCTGGCTGGAAGTTTGCTTTCATTCAGCCTGTCCCAAAGAAGGGTGACCATTCCCTGCCGTCCAACTATCACTCAGTTGCTTTAACATCCTGTATGTCAAAAGTTTTCGAGTCTATTCTTAACAGTAAAATGTTAAAGCATCTTTCCTATCACAACCTTCTTTCTGATCGTCAGTATGGGTTCCATAGAGACGCTCCATTGGCGATCTTCTCATCTATATTTCAGACTCCTGGTCATCCTCCTTTCGGGACTTTGGCGAAAGCTTTGTCATTGTACTTAATGTCTCAAAGGCTTTCAGTCGAGTCTGGCATAAATCTTCAATTTCCAAACTGTCCTCTTACAGCTTCTATCCTATTCTTTAGCTTCCTTTCTCGTCGTTCTATAGCTGTTGTTGTAGACGGCCACTGTTCTTCTCCTAGTTCTATCAACAGAGGATTTCCTTAGGGCTCTGTCCCATCACCAGCTCATTTCCTTTTATTCATCAATGACCTTCTAAGCCGTACATCTAACCCTATTCACTCATATACTGATGATTCCACCCTTTACCTTTCCATTCGCTTTCCGCAGCAGTTACTCCAACAAATAAGGGATGAAGCTATGGCACACCTAATGTCTGACTTGGCTTGTATCTCTGACTGGGGTAAAAGCAATCTTGTTGCTTTTAATGCGTCAGTAACTCAGTTCTTACACGAATTAACACGTCAGTATCTTCCACAGGAGTACCCAGTGACGTTTAGTAATATCCGGCTTAGTCGTGGATCATCTTTAAACGGATTTAGAGTTTCATTTTCTCGCAGTTTATCTTGGAAAAAGTTCTGCTTTCAAGAAATTAGGTGTGCTAAGCTGACTCCGTACTTTCTTTACCTCTGCACATTAGTTGACTTTATAACTGGGCTTTATTTGCCCTTGTCTAGAGTACAACTCTAATGTGGGGGGAGGCTCCCCACATACAGCTCTTCTCAATAGGATGGAATCAAAGGCTTTACGTCTAATTAACTCTCCTCCTCTTACTGACTCTCTTCAACCTCTGTCTCTACGCTGCACTGTTGCATCTTTATCTCTTTTCTATCGCTAATTCAATAGCCACTGCTCATCTGCTTGCACCCCTCCACCACTACGACGTGCAAGTAGCACCAGACTAGCGCCAACCTCTCATCCCTTTTCTGTCCAACTCTCTAATGCAAGAGTTAACGGTTACTCGCAGTCCTTCATTTATTCAACAGATTAGGTCTGGAAATGTTTCCCTCTGTCTGTATTTACTACTTCCTATGATCTCCAGTCTTTCATACGAAGTGTGTCCAGGCATTTCGGAATGAAAGGATTTTGAATTTGGCTCTCTGTTGTATTGTTTTTTTTTTTTTTCTTGGAAGGAACGGTTTGTGGGTTCCTGGCCTTTGGTTCCTTCTTCCTTGCAAATATATATATATTTAAGATAAGTGATATATATATATATATATATATATATATATATATATATATATATATATATATATATATATATATATATATATATATGTATGGCATGGTGGGATGAGGAGGTAAAGAAAGCGGTGGAGGAAAAGAGGAAGAAGTGGCTAAAGTGGTTACAGAACAGGGGTTCAGTTGAAATAAGAACTGAATATGTTGAGAGCAAGAAGTACGTAGAGAGACTAGTGAAGAGGAAAAAGGAGGGAAATGAGGATCCAGGAAGAAAAATGAATGCGAACTACTCTGAAAATAGAAAGTTATTCTGGAAAGAGGTGCGGAAATGTAGAAGTGAAAGCAGAAAGAAATGTGATGGTGTGAAGGATGTAGGTGGTAGATTATTAACCCATGGAGATGAAGTAAGGACCAGATGGAAAGAATATTTTGAAAGCCTGATGAATGGGAATAGAGAGAGTAGAGCGGCTGTAAACATGATTGGTTTGGGGATGCGCAGAGAAGGAATGCAGTACCAGGAGACGTGACACTCGCACAGGTGAAGAGTGCTGTGAAGCTACTGAAAAATAGGAAAGCAGCTGGGGTTGATGAGGTGTATGCAGAGATGCTTAAGTGTAGTGGAGAGAGTGGAATGAAGTGCCTGTTGGAGATATGTTAGAAGGTATGGATGAGTGAAACTGTGCCTGCAGAGTGGAAAAAGGCTGTGATTGTACCCCTGTACAAAAATAAAGGTGAACGAAGTAAGTGTAAGAATTATCGTGGCATAAGCTTACTAAGTGTAGTAGGGAAGGTATATGGAAGAATTATTATAGAGAAAGTAAGAGAGATATCAGAATTCCTAGTGAGTGATGAACAGGGTGGCTTTAGGAGTGGCAGAGGATGTGTGGACCAAATATTTGAAGTGAGACAGATATTAGAGAAGGCTTGTGAGAAGGACCATAAGGTGTTTATGGCATTCATGGATCTGGAAAAAGCATATGACAAAGTGGACAGAGAAGGATTGTGGAAAGTTTTGCGCATGTACGGTGTAGAGGGTAAGCTGTTAGATGCCGTCAAAAGTTTTTATGATGGTAGTGAAGCATGTGTCAGGGTTAATGGGCATCTAAGTGAATGGTTCACAATCATTGTGGGAGTGTGACAAGGTTGTGTTATGTCCCCATGGTTGTTCAATGTATATATGGATGGGGTGATGAGAGAAGTGAAAACACGAGTAATGGAGAGAGGGATGGCATTGGTAATGAATGGTGATGGATGGAATATCTCAAATTTGTTGTATGCTGATGATGCAGTACTGCTTGCAAGTACCGGACAAGACCTTGGTAGGCTAGTGCAGAGTTTTGCTGATGTCTGTAAGCGTCGTGCCTTGAGAGTAAGTGTAGAAAAGAGTAAAGTGATAGTTATTGAGAGAGAAGTTGACTCCCAGTGCAATGTAACAGCGAATGGAGAGAGACTGGAATTGGGACTGGAATTGGTGAGAGAGTTCAAATACCTGGGTACAGTGATAGAAAAGAGAGGAAAATGTGCAAAAGTTGAAAGTAGAGTGACACAAGGAAGAAAAGTAGCTGGTGCAATGAAGGTCTTGAAAAGAAACAGAGGCTTGAGTGTTGCAGCTGCACGAGGCTTACATGAAGGAGTGTTAGTGCCAACTTTAACATATGGATGTGAGACTATGATGTGACATGAAAATGAAAAGTCAAGAGTAAGAGCAGTGGAGATGGGACTGCTGAGGAATGTATGTGGAGTACAGAGGGTGGATAGGATACGAAATAATGTGATTCGTGAAAGGTGCGGGGTGAGGAAGTCAGTGGACACCAGAATTGAAGAGAGTGTACTGAGATGGTATGGTCATGTGGAGAGAATGGATAACAATAGAGTGGTGAAGAAGGTATATCCGAGCGAATTCGAAGGAGGGAGGAGGCGAGGTAGGCCAAGGAGAAGGTGGAGAGATATGGTGGATGAATGTGTGAGGATGAGAGGTTTGGAAGTCGGTGAGACTAGGGAACTGACAAGAGATCGAGCTGGCTGGATGAATTTTGTGAGGAGATATGCATGATCAGGGATTTTTGGCACCCCTTTTTAACGTGGCAGCGTCTGGATTGACTCTGTCGGATACGATATGTGAAGCTACAGAACGTAGTGAATGTTTTTGGAGTATCTGATAGAGCCAGGATTCCGGGGGCTTGAATGATGAGTGAATGGAAGCGTGGCCCATTGGATTAGGCAATTTTGGGCTGTCTGGACATTGCTACTCCTCACCCTGCCCTTGGGTGGGAAAGGTCCGGTTGATGATGATGATATACATATATATATATATATATATATATATATATATATATATATATATATATATATATATATATATTGCCAGACGCCTCAATCCCGTTTGGGGTGGCCACAAACAAATCGCCTCCAAGTAGCCCTGTCCCCCGCCATTTCACTCCCCTGCTCCCAACTCACACCCCCCTCTCTCATATACCTCTCCACCCCATCCCTCCATCTCATCCTCGGCCTCCCCCTCCCTCTTCCCCCCTCCACCTCACTCACATGCACTCTCTTCGTCAGTCTTTCACCCTCCATTCTCTCCACATGGCCAAACCACCTCAGTGTGTTCCTCATAACGCTTCCTATCACATCCACATCCACACCACAACGCTCCTTTATATCCTCATTCGTCAGCCTGTCTCTCCATGTGACTCCACAGGCTCCTCTTAAATAACTCATTTCCACTGCTCTCACTCTTGATTTGTGTCCTTCCAACAACGTCCAAGCTTCACTTCCATACGTTAGAGTTGGTATCACAATACTGTCATGTAGTAACTTTTTCACTTGCATGCTCACTTCCCTGTTTCTTATCACTGCTTTCAAAGAACCAGCAACCTTTCTTCCCTGCTGTACCCTTTCAAGCACTTAACCCTCCAAACCTCCATCCTTACTCATCACAGTACCCAAGTACTTAAACGTACTCACATTTTCCAATTCCTCACCATCCAACCTCGCTGTACATTCACTGACTTCATCTCTCTCAAACAGTATATATATATATATATATATATATATATATATATATATATATATATATATATATATATATATATATATATATATATATATATATACATATACATATATATATATATATATATATATATATATATATATATATATATATATATATATATATATATATATATATATATATATATATATATATATATATATATATATATATATATATATATATATATATATATATATATATATATATATATATATATATACTTTCCTTGTCCAGTTTCGATCATAATGAGGAGACTGAAGCACCAGTTGAGCATTGCGGTACTCCCAAGGTGGACTGAATGACAGGGAGTGCTGGAGCTCCCGTTTCATCAGCCCTCGGGACTAGTTCCTGACCATCCCCCTTTGCTGAACTTTTTAAGTGTTTCTGTAACAGAGGATAGGCCAGCATACTCTTCAATACATGTTTCTGTGTCAACACCAAACTACATGCACATTACACACTACATTTCCTATTCAAAGTTCAACCAAAATGGCGTCACACAATCAAGCCTCGGAGTCCCACGTGGAGGAACCCCATAATGCCCACACCATCCGCCCCTCTCCCTGACACGACCCAGCAAGATGCCTGCAACCACTGTCTGACTCACTTCCCATCATACGTACTCACATTTTCCAATTCCTCACCATCCAACCTCGCTGTACATTCACTGACTTCATCTCTCTCAAAGATCATCACTTTATATATATATATATATATATATATATATATATATATATATATATATATATATATATATATATATATATATATATATATATATATATATATATATATATATATATATATATATATATATATATATATATATATATATATATATATATATATATATATATATATATATATATATATATATATATATATATATATATATATATATATATATATATATATATATATATATATATATATATATATACTTTCCTTGTCCAGTTCGATCATAATGGGAGTAGACTGAAGCACCAGTTGAGCATTGCGGTACTCCCAAGGTGGACTGAATGACAGGGAGTGCTGGAGCTCCCGTTTCATCAGCCCTCGGGACTAGTTCCTGACCATCCCCCTTTGCTGAACTTTTTAAGTGTTTCTGTAACAGAGGATAGGCCAGCATACTCTTCAATACATGTTTCTGTGTCAACACCAAACTACATGCACATTACACACTACATTTCCTATTCAAAGTTCAACCAAAATGGCGTCACACAATCAAGCCTCGGAGTCCCCGGGGAGGGAGGACCATAAATGCCCACACCATCCGCCCCTCTCCCTGACACGACCCAGCAAGATGCCTGCAACCACTGTCTGACTCACTTCCCATCATTTCTACATCACTCACGACCTTTCCTCTAACTTTCTCTCTGTTGAGCATCACCTCTTCTTCTCTAAACCTCACCTTCTCTTCCTGACTGGGACTCAACTGCCTGAGAAAATGATAGCAAATCCTTCTCTGTATCCTCCTACTTTCTCTATACTCATTAGAAAGACGAAGGTGGCTGTTGTGTATTTGTACGCTATGACTTATCTTACTCTCGTGTTCCCGAATTTGATTCTTCTGAATTCTCGGCTCACTGGCTTCTGCTTTCCTTCAGTTCTCTGACCAAATATATTTTTGGAGTTTACTTACCCCTAATTCTACTGACTACGGAAAATTCTTCGAGTATCTTATTTCTATGATGGAACACATCCTATCCATTTCTCCTTTCTCTGAAAGCACCATTTTAGGAGATTTCAGTGTTCACCACCACCTTTGGCTCTCCTCTCCTTTCACTGATCCACCTGGTGAATTGGCCTCCATCTTCTCTATACTTAATGACCTGGAGCTGCTTGAACAACACCCTACCCGTATCCCTGACCGCCTTGATCTCTTCTTTACAACTAATCCTTCTGGTTCCATTTTTATTCCTTCCTATCCGTTGGGCTCCTCCGACCATTACCTTATCACCTTAACCTGTCCTATCGCTCCAGTACAGCCTGTGGACCCTCCAAACAAACGTCGGTTGTGGCACTTTGGAGCTGCTAAATGGGAGGCCCTCAGGCAGTACTTCTTTGATTTTACATGGAATGATTATTGCTTCCATGGCCGAGAGCCATCTGGGTGTGCCATGTGTATTATGGAGGTTATTCTCTCGGGCATGGAGCATACATTCCTTTTTCATATCCTTTGACTAATGCAAAGAAATCTTGGTTTAATCACGCTTGTTCTAATGCTGTCCACAACAAGGAGTAGGCCTACAAAAGGCACCGGAGCCAACCCACCTCTGAATTTCATCTTTATTATGTTTCTGCCTGGAAACCTGTTCTTCGCTGAGCTAAAGATGATTTCATCCATACTAAAAGTTCTGAACTCTACAACTCGAATTCTTCCCCTTCCTTCTGGAACCTTGCCGAAAACCTATCTAAAAGCTTTACCTCATCATCCTTCCCTCCTCTTTTCCACTCTGATGGCTCTGTAGCTATTTATTCTACTGATCAAGCAAATCTCCTCGCTCAGACTTGCTCCTCCATTTCCAACTTAGACGATTCCGGTGCTGTTCCTCTATTACTTCCTCCTCTGACTTCCTAATGGATGATATTAAAATTTCTTCAACTGATGTATTTTCTGAAATCACTGGCCTCAATACTAACAAGACATATGGGCCTGATGGGGTCCCTCCTGTTGTCCTCAAGTACTGTGCTTCTGTGCTTACACCCTGCCTAGGTAAACTCTTTCGCCTAAGTCTATCAACCTGTACCTTTTCTTCTTGCTGGAAGTTTGCACTCATTCAGCTTGTCCCAAAGAAGGGTGACCACTTCCAACTCTGTAGCTATTGCCCAGTTTCATTAACATCCTGTGTCTCAAAAGTTTGCGAGGCTATTCTTAACAAAAAAAAAAAAAAAAAAAAAAGTATTTTTCATATCATAACTTTATTTCTGGTCGTAAGAATGGGTTCTGCCAGGGACGCTCCACTGCCGACCTTCCCACCTACCTTTCAAGTCTTGCTCACCCTCTTTTCGAAACTTTGGCGAAAGCTTTGCCATTGCACTTGACATGTCAAAGGCCTTCGATAGAGTCTGGCATAAATCTTTAATTTCCAAACTGCCCTCTGACGGTTTCTATCCTTCTATCTGTGCCTTCGTCTCTAGCTTCCTTCTGGTCGTTCTATAGCTGCTGTTGTAGATGGCCACTGTTCTTCTCCTAGATCTATCAATAGTTGTGTTCCTCAGGGCTCTGTCGTATTAGCAACTCTCTTCCAATCATTCATCAAGCACCTTCAAAGCTGTACATCTAACCATATCCACTCATATGCTGATGATCCTCTTCCTTCACCTTTCCATTTGCTTTCTGCAGCATTCATCTCAACAGTTACTTCAACAAACAAAGGATGAGGCAATGGCACACCTAATGTCTGACTTGCTTGTATCTCTGACTGTTGTAAATGTAATCTTGTTTTTATCGCGTCAAAAACCCAGTTCTTACACCTATCAACCCGACAAAATCTTCCACGGGAGTACCCTCTTATGTTTAATAATATCCAGCTCAATCTTGCATCATCTTTAAACATACTTGTGGTTTCATTCTCTCGGAATTTATCTTGGAAAGATTATATTCCATCTCTTGTAAATCTGCTTCCAAGAGATCTGGTGTGCTAATCTGACTCCGTACCTTCCTTACCCCTGCACATTTGTTGACTTTATACACGTGTTTTATTCGCCCCTGTGTAGAGTACAACTCTCATATGTGAGGAGGCTCCCCACATACAGCTCTTCTCAACAACGTGGAGTCAAAGGCTTCTCGTCTCATTAACTCTCCTCCTCTTACTGGCTCCCTTCAACCTCTGTCTCTTCATCACACTGTTGCAAAATTATCTCTTTTCTATCGCTGCTTCAATGGTCACTGCTCCTCTAGACTATCTGCTTGCACCCCTCCACCTCTTCGACGAACTCGTAGCACCAACCGTTACTCCCAGTTCTTCATTTGTGCAAAAGGTGACCTCTGTCTTCCTCTGTCTGTATTTCCTACTACCTATGATCTCCAGTCTTTCAAAAACAGTGTGTCTAGGAATCACAAAATGAACAGATGTTGAATTTTGCCCTGTGTTGTATTGTTATTGGTTTTTCTTGGAGGGAACGGTTTGTGAGCTCCGACCTTTGGTTCCATCTTCCTTGCATATTACATATATATATATATATATATATATATATATATATATATATATATATAGGTATATGTATGTATGTGTATTGGAGCCTCTGTGGTACAGTAGTAAAGTGTGCATGTTCGTACACTGAAGAACAAGGGTTCGCGCCCCACCAGGGTAATAAACTTTGGGAGCGTACACAAGGGGTCCTGTGGTTGAACCAGTGTCGCATACTGTAAAGTATGTATGCACCCAGTCGGCTTTCGCACCCCGATTACACTTGGTTCACAGACTACACACACATCCAAAGCCACTCCAACACTACAGTTACACTCACAAGCACTTCTCACCCTACATACCAGACAGCCTAAGCCACTTGGTAGAGATACATTGGCTGTATTGTCCCTGCTTCGGTAGGGATAGGCCTGTCCTGCAGTGGACCTCAACTGCTGGTGATGATGATGTGATGATGATATATAAATATAGTTTTTTTTTTTCAAGAATACTCCCCCAGTATCCCTGCTTGTCGTAAAAGGCGACTAAAAGGGTTGGCGGAGGGTTAGTACCCCTTCCCGGAAAACAACTAACTAAAAAAACAAACAAGAAGCCTCGGACAGGGACTGACCAAACGATGACGACCCAGGACCGGACAAAGGACTTGGTAATGGGTACATGGAATGTAAGAGGAGCGAATGATGAGGTGAAAGAGAGAGAGATTGTCCAGGTGCTTGAGGGTGCGAAAGTGGATGTATGTGGAATAACTGAAACAAAATGGAAAGGAGAAAGTGTGAGAGAATGGGAGTATGGATGGGGTATATGTGCAGGAGTAGGTGAGAATGAGAGGGCAAAGGAAGGAGTATGTATAGTTGTGAGTAAAAGATGGAAAAAGAGCATAAGACAGTATGGATCAGTTGGGTCAAGGATTGTGTGGGTAAAGTTGAAAGTTGGAATACAAATGTGGGCGATTGTGTGTGTGTATGCGCCAACACAAGATCGTGCTAGAAGAGTGAGAGAAGAGTTCTGGACAAATGTAGAAGTGTGCATGGAAAAGTTTGGAAGCAATGAGAGAGTGTTTCTGATCGGTGATATGAATGGTAAAGTTGGGAATGTGAAGGTGGATGGAATAGTTGGTCAGTGGGGTGTGCCTGCTGAGATAGATGAGAATGGGAGTTCGTTAATGGACATTTGTGCTAGGAGGGGGTTGGTGATACCTAATACCCTCTTCAGGCATAAAATGATCCACAGGTATACATGGCAAGTGATGAAAAGGGTGGGTGATAAACTGAATGAAAGGAAGGCAACGATTGATTATGTGTGTGTGGATGAAAGGATGTGAAGATGTGTAATGGATGCAAGAGTTTATAGAGGTTGGGGGAGTGGACTTTCTGACCACTACTTGGTGGTGGCCAGAATTAGGATTCAAGTAAGATGGAGGAATAGAAGAAGGGAAAGACGAGAGGAAGGAGTAGTTGCAAGGAGAGTGGAAAGATTACAAGATGATGAGAAAAAGGCAGAGTATAA
>NC_136956.1:11391746-11484246 GCF_032717465.1 Coenobita brevimanus
ATTTGAAGGTTGGATTGAAACAGGGATGTGTCATGTCTCCATTGTTGTTCAATCTGTATATGGATGGAATTATAAAAGAGATACAAGGTACGGCAGTGGATGTTGGAGCGGCCTTAGTGGGAGAGGGTAGTGTTTGGAAACTCCCTGTACTGTTGTTTGCAGATGGTAATGTGTTGTTAAGTGAAGACGATGGGGAGCTGCAAGGCTTGGAGAATGAGTCTGGGAGAGTGTGGAAGAATCGGAAGCTAAAGGTGAATGTAAGGAAGATAGAAGTTATGGTCTTCGAGAGAAGTGAAGCCAGTGAATGTACTGTACAGTGAGGTTGGATGAGGAGGAAATGGAAAATGTGAGTGCATTTAAGTACTTGGGTGGTGTGATGAGTAAGGATGGAGTTTAGAGCATGAAGTGCTTGAAAGGGTACAACAAGGAAGAAAGGTTGCTGGTTCCTTGAAAGCAGTGATAAGAAACAGGGAAGTGAGCATGGAAATGAAAAAGTTACTACATGACAGTATTGTGATACCAAGTCTAACGTATGGAAGTGAAGCTTGGACCTTGTTGGAGGGACTGAAGTCAAGAATGAGAGCAGTGGAAATGAGTTATTTGAGAGGAGCATGTGGAGTCACATGGAGAGACAGAGTGACAAATGAGGAAGTGAAGGAGCGTTGTGATGTGGATGTGGATGTGATAGGAAGCGTTAGGAGAAACACACTGAGGTGGTTTGGCCATGTGGAGAGGATGGAGAGTGAGAGACTGACAAAGAGAGTGTATGTGGGTGAGGTGGAAGGGGGGAGAGGGAGGGGGAGGCCAAGGATGAGATGGAGGGATGGAGTGGAGAAGTATATGAGGGAGGGGTGTGTGCTCTGGGAGCAGGGGAGTGAAATGGCGGGGGACAGGGCGACATGGAGGTGATTTGTTTGTGGCAACTCCTTTCGGGATTGAGGCATCTGGCAATAGATAGATAGATAGATAGGTCAAAGGTGAAGGGCATAAAGCAAGTTCAGCCGAAATACATTTAATCTTACTGAGACTAAACCTAAAGGAAAATGTTGAGGATCACGCAAGGATGAAGTTTTTCAAGTATGAGAACAATCGATCGAAGGTCAAGGACACAAAGTAAGGTACAAATAAAATGAACTTTGACTGTAATGTGAAAGATCTGCATTGTCTGAGTGTTCCTTCTTGTTATTATTTCCACACGATTTTATTCAGCTCTGCAGAGACATTTCAAAACGCAAAGGGTTACTTAGTTTTCTGTTATTCATTCATTACAACACTAAGTTGACAAATTTATTAAACCCTTCGAAATTTTTCTAACACACACACACACACACACACACACACACACACACACGCTGGTGCAGTGGTAACGTTCTCGCTTGCCAACTGGTGGACGGGAGTTCGCGCCTCGCTCAGGTTGCGAAAAGTTTCACTGACGAAGTGGGTGGTTACTGTCCCCCTTGAGCAAGGGGACGGGTGTGTGCGTGTGTGAAGGTCACAGCCTTGCCCTTAGATCGGACTATATGAGCTCTCAGCTCCCTTTCGGGAGGGTAAAAGCCGACGATCACGACCATCAAGTGATCCTGACCGACCCGGTGAATTACACACACACAGAGAGAGACAAACAGACAGACAGACAGAGACATACAGACAGACAAACAGAGGGAGAGAGAGAGAGAGAGAGAGAGAGAGAGACTATGCGAAACAAGTACAAAAATACAGTAAAATATAGGAAGACGTGGGATGGCAAGTTACTAAAACCACAGGATGAAGCTGGAGACATTATAAGCACACAGACCCCATCCCTACTTACTGCCTGGAATGGCATTGTGGTGTAACAATTATGCATGTATAAGTGGACCCAAAGAAAATACTGCCATGATTATGGTAGAACTGTTATTCAACCATGCAATGCATTAAGGTATGAAAAAACAAAGGTAGGAATGAGGTCCCATGTGATCATAATGTCTCGACCTTGTTCTTATGGCTGTTGGTACTGTGCCATCCTTATATCTTCGCACATTACGGAAAATGTATTTTTATGTTCGTTATTCTACTGTATCTTGTGAGAGACCTCAAAGAAGTGCAGGGAAGACCTACGGTTTCGAATAATATTTTGTGGTATATGTAATTGCTTATAAATGTTAAAAAGTATATTACGTAGGAGATAAGAATAGAGCTGTATACGGTGAACACCTTTCAGTAGTATTTCTCTTTATAACATATTTTACATTTGTGCCCGAAGTTTGACGATATTATACAAATACTGAACCGTTGTGATGCTGAACGAGTTCCTGTCAAAAGGTGGGGGAAAATATGTACAGACATTGTGTTGAACAGCTGAAACAAGTCTATTTAATGACAATTACCAACTTATAAACCTATAAATGCACGGTGTACCGAGTAAAGTTCCATGCTATTATCAAAGATAGTGGTGTAGTAAGTGTGTGGGTACATATAATGCGATGTGATTCGTTTGAAATGACAAACAGTACAAGTTTCCCTGGGACTCATCCTGCAGTCTTGGGTGACGCATACTTAGCTGATGCCATCAGTATTCTGAACCCCTTGCAGCCATCGATGCCACCAGCAAAGATATAAACCAATTTTGGTATTGAAATTGACAATGTTTTTTCGATTAATGTGGCAGCAAATTTAGTGGAAAGCCTCTTAAATAATAGCTATTAATTTGTCGCAGGCTTTTCGAAGATTTGCTTATTCCTCTATAGCTTTAATAGTTTCCTAGATAGTGAAAATTTGGAATTCAGTTTTGCGTGTTTGGCATCTTTGAGCATTTAAATGGCGAATTTTGAGAAAAGTCACTTAATTACACCTACTCCTTTTTCACAAACATCCAGCAGTGAGTGCAGAGCCACTGTTGGTTCAGTGGTGTCCGAGGTGACAGTTTTATCGCTTAAGTTGATGCATTTTTGCCTTTATTTTCTTTTTTCTTCAGCAGTATGTTGGCAGACTATTAGAATACTTACTTAGATAACATCCATTACTTTTTTTTTTTTTTTTATAAACAGTCCAACAACATGCATAGTTACACTGAAGTATTTAATAGTTTCCGAAATAACTGTCTTCGCACTCAAAATGACTTTTTTGTACAGTCCTCGTACTAAAAATGGCATTTGTGTGTGTGTGTGTGTGTGTGTGTGTGTGTGTGTGTGTGTGTGTGTGTGTGTGTGTGTCAGCTTTATAGTCACTTAAGTAACACCAATTACTTTTTCAAAAGCATTCCAACGATGTCATAGGTGCGCTGTAACTTAATTTAAGAGATAACCTGGTGTTGGTGCTCTATACGAGTATGGTTGTTGTTGTTGTTGTTGTTTTATCAATATAGTGGCATACTTTCAAGAAGGACATAAATGTATGATGTATTACTTTTCTGGAAACGTTCCACCAATGTGTATAGTTGTGCTTTAGCTTTAGTACTTTCGGAGATAAGCAAGTCTTGGTGTTCAAATTAGCATCTCTCTCTCTCTCTCTCTCTCTCTCTCTTAGGGGTGGAGGTTTTTAAAGCATTATGGTACCAATTTTGCTAAGATTTCTCAAGTAATAGTTATTACTTTAACACAATCTTTCCAAAGATAAGCACAGATCCACTGTAGCATTAAAAGATTCCCAGATATCTCAGTGTTCGAGCTTGTGTGTGTGTGTGTGTGTGTGTGTGTGTGTGTGTGTGTGTGTGTGTGTTTTGAAATGCGGTGGCGAATTGTGTGAACTCGCATAAGTAAACTTAGTAGATTTTCGTAAACCCAACATCAATGTAAACATATGCATGGTAGCTTAAATAGTTTCTTGAGATAACACAGCTTTTGCACTCAGTTTGGCGTATTCGGCTTTTTTCACCGGTATAGTGGCATACTGCTGCACCAGACCTATATACGTCACGGGAAAACGAAAAAAAAATTTAATAGCTGTTTTATACAACATTTTTAAAATCTCATGCAAATTAATAAAAATACGCAGTTACGTACACCAAACTGTCGTTTCCCGGAACTACAAAAGCTTAAGCATACTTATCTACATTCCTGGAAAGTTTATCGTAAAGTATTAGGTGTTATTTAAATCATTTTCCCCCATAGTCTGCCACAATTTTGGTAAAAATAAAATTACCATACTGAGCACTAAAAAAAGGTATCTCTAGTAATGCAACGGTTGGCGTACTAACATCGGTGGAAAGCTTATGAAAAATAACAGGTCTTACTTTTGTAAGCTTTTCTCAAAATTCGCCACCATGAAGCTGAGAGAAGCCAAAAAGCGCCGATTTGAATATCTAGACTCTCATTTCGAAAAATTTTCAGTGGTGGATCTTCGCAAGTCATTAGAAAGTTTACGAAAAAGTAACATGTTACCTAAATGACTATTCTCGAATGTCAGTGTGTGCATTAATATCAGGCCAGTGGGATGCTATTCCTCCTTCTCCTCCTTCTTCAAATGACATTAGTAATCTTGTTTGCTCGTGCACTTTCCTCACTTCCAAGTGTGGATGTCTAACTTAATCTTGGGCAAGGGAACTGCTGATGAACAGTATTGATTTTGAAGTATAACCAATAGCGTTGTCGGTTCTAACGTGTAACGAATATTTATGTTTTTGAACTTGCCAGTGATGATGATGGTGATGATGATAATGATGGTTGTTGTGGTGATGATGACGGTACCATGAAAATGAGCGCCATCAATATGCTAGTGCGCCTTTAGTGACGGAAATTATTACCTTCGCCAACGAAGTTAGAGGTTATATAGTCATCTCTGTCTGTCTGTTTGTTTGTTTGTCTACAAGATATCTCAAAAAGTTTTGATGGATTTCAATGAAATTATGTGGATATTTGAGTCATGGGCCAAGAAAGAGTTGATTAAATTTTGGTGATCTGAGTTGTCTGGGACAGGCGTTGGCAGAGATATGCACTGTCTGAGAGCGCTTAGCATATTGTCTGATGGTCTCGTTGGAGTGACGGTGGTGGCTGGAGGTAGTGCATTACCTGGGTGATATGTGTTGTGACAGCCGTGAAGGCAGTGTATAATAAACACCGACCCGTTCACATCTTTGTCCACCAACACACTCTTCTCTCCTTTATGCTGCAGGGGGAAGGTAGCCATCTCGCCTTTCGTGCCCAGCTGGAGCCAGATGATAAAACGTGTGGCTTTATTTACTGGTGTAGCATCCTTGTGCAGCATCAGACACTGTCACGCTTCGCAGGTCCACACCTTACATTACCATATCTCATGTACAGTATCTCTCTCTCTCTCTCTCTCTCACACACACACACACACACACACACACACTGCCACACCTAACATTCCTATACCTCATGTATGTTACAGGCAAACTGTGAAATCAATTATTTCATGAAATGCCTAGTTAATTTATGAAACAAATTTAACTTGGGATGGGTTGATTTAGGTTAGGTTAATTTAGGGTGTGGTTATGTTATATTGGGATAATGTAGGTTAAGTTTAAGTTAGGTTAATAGGTTAGTTAGGTTAGGTTAGGTTAGGATAATTTAGATGAACGCTTTACTTAGCGTTCTTCTAAATTAACCTAACCTAACCTGACCTAACCTAACCTACATTTAACCTAGATTATCCCAGCCTAACTTAACCGCAGCCTTAATTAACCTATCGTATATTAACCTATCCTAAATTGAATTCATTTCAGAAATTAACTAGGCACTTCATGAAATCGCTGATTTCACAGCTTGCCTGTAACATGTATATACATCAAATGCTGCCACGCACCGTACACACACACACACACACACACACACACACACACACACACACACACACACACACACACACACACTATCACACTGCCACACCTACTGTCGTGCCCCGTACACAGCCACGCACTGCCATACACCGCACACCGTCATACATCTCACACTGCAGCACATCATACAATTTATACACTTCCAAACATTTCATTGCATATCACACACTACCACTTAACACATTATCACATCACTATCTTCAACACGATACCTGATAAACACTCCGACAGTACTACTACAAAAAGCAAGTCCCACACACTGCGAGGAAGGAAACTGTAGCACCAGTCGGACAGAGTGATACTCAGAGGTGGATGCAAAGCTGATAATATGGGAGCTGAAGTTTCCATTTCACTAGTATCTCACTAACACTCAGACGAAACCACTTGACAGTCTCCTGTTACTGACTTTTTTTCACTGCTTGTGTTACATGGAGAGTAGCCAAACCTATCTATCTATCTATCTATAGCCCGACGCCCTAATCCCGCAAAGGGTGGCCGCAGACAAAACGCCTCCAAGTCACTCTGTCACCCACCATTTGACTACCCTCCCCCCAGTTCACCCCCCCCTCCCTCATATATCTCTCAACTCCATCCCTCCATCTCATCCTCGGTCTACCCCTCCCTCTCCCTCCCTCCACCTCACCTACATACACCCTCTTAGTCAGTCTTTCATTCTCCATTCTCTCCACATGTCCAAACCACCTCAGTGTATTTCTCCTAATCTTCTCAACCACATCCACATCTACCCCACAACGTTCCTTCACTTCTTCATTCGTCAACCTGTCCCTCCACGTCACTCCACATGCTCCTCTCAAGTAACTCATTTCCACTGCTCTCACTCTTGACTTGTTCCCCTCTTGCAAGGTCCACGCCTCGCTTCCATACGTCAGGGTAGGGATCACAATGCCATCATGCAGTGACTTCTTAACTTCCATACTCACCTCCCTATTTCTCATCACTGCTTTCAGTGTACCAACAACCTTCCTTCCCTGCTGTACCCTTTCACGTATTTCATCTCCCAAAGTTCCATCCTTACTCATCATACTACCCAAGTACTTGAATGCACTCACATTCTCCATATCCTCACCATCCAATCTCACTGCACACTCTGTGACTTCATTCCTCTCAAACACCATAACTTTACTTTTGTTTACATTAACTTTCAGCTTCCTCCTCCTACACACTGTCCCAAATTCATTCACCAAACCTTGCAACTCCCATTCATCTTCACTCAACAATACTGTATCATCAGCAAACAGCAACACCGGAAGCTTCCAAATCTCATCCTCATTCATTAGGGCCAGCCCCACATCCACTGCCCTACCTTGCACCTCCTTTACAACCCCATCCATATATATATATTAAACAGCCATGGAGACATCACACACCCCTGTTTCAGTCCCACATTGAGATCAAAGAACTCACTCAGCTCACCATCCACTCGCACCGTAGCCCTAGCTCCCTCGTACATACTCTTCACAGCACTCAACAATTTCCCCTCCACTCCATATATTCTTAATACCTTCCACATACCTTGCCTATCTATTCTGTCATAAGCTTTCTCCAAGTCCATGAAGGCAGCATACACTTTCCTTCCCTTCTCTAGATACTTCTCTACCAAACATCTTAGAACAAATATCTGATCTACACACCCTTTTTCCTTCCTAAATCCCCCTTGTTCTTCTCCAACTAGCTCCCCTGTCATATGCCTAACCCTATCAATGAGTATTCTACCATATATTTTACCAGTCACACTAAGAAGGCAAATACCCCTATGGTTACCACATACTTCTCTCTCTCCTTTTCCTTTGTACAGAGGAACAATTATACCTGATTTCCAGTCCTCTGGAACCCTTCCCTCTTCCCAAGCCAATCTACACAACTTCCATATCCACTCCACAACAATCTCACCCCCATACCTCAGCACTTCACCACACACTCCATCAATTCCTGGGGCCTTTCCCAACTTAATCTTCTTCATCGCTTCCACTACTTCCGCCCTACTGATCTCTTCCTCCCTCCTCTCATCTCTTCTTCTCCCAGCCATTCCCCAACCACTTATACTCACACTGCTCTCACTCTCTACATTCAACAAATCCTCAAAGTGCTCCTTCCATCTCCTCAATTTCTCTCTCTTCTCCACCAACAATCTATTATTCCTATCTTTCACTCCCCTATTATTTCCCCTTTCACACTGCCTTACTTTCTTTACCTCCTTCCAAAACAATTTCTTACTCTCCCTCCATTTCACACTCAGATTCCTCCCAAACTCTTCATCCACTTTCTTCTTACTCTCCTTCACCAGTCTCTTAACCTCCCTTCTCTTGCTCACATGTACCTCTCTCTTCTCTCTCTCATCTTCTCCCCTACCTCTACTCGCCAACCATTCACCATATGCCTTCTTCTTTTGTTCCACAGCTCGTTTCACCTCATCATTCCACCATGCTGTCCCTTGCACACCCTTGCATCTCCTCCTCACTCCACAAACCGCCTCACACGCTGCGCCTATCTCTTCTGTGAATATCTTACATACGTCTTCCACCCCTTCCATCTGCTCTAGCTCATACCTTCCCAATCTTTCTTCCACTATGCCAAACCTGCTCTCCTAAATATTTTCCTCCATCTGTCTACATCAAACTACATGCATTTTACACACTGCACAAACTGATCAGAACTTTCAGAAATTGTAATCTATCACCCAACGTGGGAGTCCCCATGGAGGATCACAGATACCCTCACCTTTATTCCCTCTGCTGCTGATGACCAAATAAGATGCCCAACATTGCTGCCTGACACTATCAGTGTCTGTTACATTCGTGGCGGTTCATCCCAGCTTCCACCCTGCTGTATGCCACCTCATCTATACTAACCCTCACCTATTTCTGACGGAGATTCACTTGTCCGAGGCTACTAAAAACAAAGCCTTCACCGTCATCTATTTTTTCGATACCTACTTTAAAGCCAAAAGTGGTTATTACGTATTTGTGATAACAACTTCACTTGCCTTCAAGTTCCGAAACTTAAATATTCCAGATTCTCCACTCACTTGACTACAGTTATCAGGACAATTCTTGATTAATTGCAAATGCACTGTATATCTTCAACTAACTGTACTCATTTTCCGAAGTTCTTATATTGTCTCACTTTCTCTCATTCTTCAGAAACTCCCATTGTATGATATTTCAATGTTAACAACCGCCATAAGTTCTTCAAAGTCTTCACTGACTTACCTGGTGAAAAAGTCTACATCTGTTCTATCCTAAATGATGTATTAAAACTAGTATAGCATTATATCAATATCCCTTGCTGTCTTGGAAATTGAACTATAGAAAATGTCCTTTTCTTTCAATTAGTCTTTCTGCTTAATGTTCAGTCTGTTCTTTGCGTTCCTTTAAACAGATTCGTCCATTCTGATGCAATAAACTACCTCTACTGTGCACTAAGATACAATGTACTTGGGGATATACATGTATAATGAGAAAAGGTAGAGACGAGTTATGAAATATACTGTTTGTAATGTTAATAGCCAGGATGATGATGATGACTGTGATGTAGCCTAAGTAGCCAGGATGCTGGTGATGATTAACTATGATGTAAACAGACAGGATGACGATGGTGATGATGATTATAATAATGGTGGCGACCATGGTCATGATTAATTTACGCACCTGAACTGTTTCACTGTTGAAGTTGATCTGGAGCTGTTTGGATTTGGTGGGAAGTAGTGTGTGGCAGGTACCGGCATCAGAACTGTTCTTAACCACAATCCTCTCACCCTCTTGGCACACCATCACGTCCATCCCGCCCACTTTCATCGAGAGTCCAGTGTTCTGTGAGGGAATTATTAACAACTCCTCCATATCACCAGCTGACCGAGGGATCACCACTTGTGACGAGTCTAGAAGGCTGTGTACTTCAATGACTGGCATTCCTGAGGAGGGAAATGAGATTGTGTTTAACCCCTTAACCATGAGGCGGCTCAGGAACAATGGATCATACCGCGGGGCATCACTTTTGCAATTCTGTGTTATTTTGAATTCTCCCGGGCTTTCAAGTGGTGGCTTGTATCATCTATCAGTACTGCCAGTGTCCAACAATAGTCAGCATTGCTAATGTCATCTGTACTCCCATCCATTGTTGACAATTTAGCTATTTATCCCCGTTCTTGACTCCACTCCATTACCCTCTCCTCTCGCCTGCCCAGCCGCGCTGTGCTAAGCAAATCTTCCCCGGAATTTTCCACTGATTTCATCCATTGAAATAAGCCCTATGCCCTATTCTTATACAAAATAATATATACCAAAAAAAAAAAGTAACTGATAGTGCCATACACCTGGAGTTGGCTAATTATCACCTGGCAACTCCCCACATGCACTTGTTCACTAATTTTTCCTGGTAATTTCCCCTTGAAATATGCCTTATAGTCTATTCTCGTAATAAAAATATTTATAAGAAAGGAAGGGAGAAGCCTAAGTGATATTTACATTCACCTGGAACTACCTAATTTCCTGCCAATCATTTCACAGCATATAAATTAGCAGCTGTCACCTCGCTGATGTTGTCAACCCTTGGCGGCCCCATATCCACCTCGTCATTTAGTTCAGTGTTGTTTCTTGAGATGAAAGCACGTAGCACTCGCGCCCCTCCATTTCCGCCGCTTCTAGAGGGCCCTGTGACCTTTACCCCTACTAAACCTCGTGTGGGAAGGGGTAAAGGACTAAATGACTCTGCTGTGGACCGTGAACTGGCTAATTTATCCATGATAATGATGGACAGTGACTACAATCTTTCTTGTGAATCGTGTGATGAGCCAGTGGAGGAAATGGTGATAAACTACGAGTGCTTCGGTGTCCCTAGTTCATCCTGGCTCCAAGCGAAAGGAGCCCTTATTTACTGAAAGTGACAGTGTATAAGGTAGTGTAAATAAAATAGAAATGTAAATAATTACTAATATAAGAATATGAGTACAAATAGTTGGAGTAATGACAGTCAGAGCTTTGCTCTCTACGCTAGTTTACCGAACGAGAATGAAAATAAACTACTATTACTGAAGGAAACTTATGGATAATAATGTATGTATATATAAGTGTAATAAAGTAATAGGAATATAAAGTGTGAGTGTGTTTATGAATAATAAATGACAGAATACCAGCGGGGAACGAGCGCAAGTGGGAAGCTCGTATGCATTCATAATTTTCATTGCTTTCACAGTGTTTTTTTTTGGTGTGTGTGTATGGATTCCAAACTATTTGAAAATCATAGAATAGAGTTTCTAGTGATAATATGAGGCTGTGGTAATCATATTACGGGGTGTCGGGAAGTGTAAAGTGGAGACTTCGTTACCCAACTTCAGAAGTCTCCACAAGTCCTACGGTACTCGACGAAGGCTCAACAAACATCCCAGGAGAAAGCTGAAGGTATGTGCCATATACACATGTAATTATAATATTCTAGGACTAATAACTGATTTTTGGCAAATATTTTTACAAAGTCTGTTGCAGCGCAAATATTCTCGTGGGACATGCAAGGAGTGCCAAAACGACCCCGCGGTTTAGGGGTTAATGCTTCTCGTGCGTCTGCAAGTTTTTTTTTTTTTCCAGAAAATGAGTAAGGCTACAAAACTGTACCATACATCGATACTACATATATACATAATAATAATGATCTTACCATGTGGGCATTCAGTGTAATATTCAACATTGTCAATCTTAATATCCCATTTTGCTGGCTTCATCATGGCAGAATGAAAACCAGCAAAGGTGATAATGTCGTGTTCTATAAGAAGCTTTGGAGAACCAGTCAGTGTTAGGTTCCCACGATACCATTTCTGCTCCAGTGTAGAAGGAGGCTTCCAACTTTTTCGGTCCTTGTTGGTGCCCTGTTGGAGAGTGATCCTGGGTTCTGTATTGGTCCTTGGAGCGAAGAGTACAGAGATAGTTTCTCGGAAGGTATTTGTCTGATACTCTCCATACTCTGCCACTTGAGCAATACAGTCTGAAAGACAGCCAATGATAGCTATTTTGATACAACTTGTGCAACGTTTTTCTTCATTCATTTTCATGAATCTATCTATCTATTGCCAGACACCTTCCCGTAAGGGGTGGCCACAGTCAGATCTACTTAACGTCCTTCTGTCGTATGCAATTTATCTGCCTTCCCTCCAGCTCACCCCCTCCTACCTCATATATCTCCCAACTAATCCTTGATATCACCCTCCACCTCTTTCCCTTAATGAGGCAGTCATGCATTATATCTTATGCTGTATAAAATCGTGATAAGTTTGTAGGCATTATTACCACCGCCAACGAAGTTGGAGGAAGTTATGTATTCATCTATGTTTGTTTGTCCACACGATATCTCCTAAAGTTCTCAACGAATTTCAATGAAATTTTGGGAAAGGGTGGGCCATGGGCCAAAAAAAGAATTGATTAAATTTTGGGGCGGATCCGAATCCGGATCTGTATCGTATGAATTCCGCTTCCAAAAGTTCTCAATGAGTTTCAATGAAATATTGTGGAAAAGTGGGCCATGGGACAAGACAGAATTGATTAAATATTGGGGCGGAATCGCATCCGGATCCGGGTCCTATGTATCGCCCAAAATATCTCCGAAATTCTCAATTAATGTTCAAAAATGTGGAAGGGTAGGCCATGGGTCAAGGACCAATTGATTAATTTTGGGGAGAATCTGGATCGTATGTATTCCACACAGTATCTTCACGGATCGGGGTCTGGATCCTTTTTAATGACAATGGCATTGTTGGAAGAATGCGATCTCTGAGTGCTATCTAGTTTGCTAACGTTATACAGAAGCTCTTTGTAGTTAGGATATGAGGTTCTTTACAAAACTAGTTGACACTGACCGGAAGCAAATGGATAAGTCTAATGAAAGAAAAGCATTCAGGAGCCGAATTGTAATCACCCGCCAGCATATGCTGTGGGCCAAGTTACAAGCTGCTTACAAACCAAACGTGAATAAAATTGGCAAAAATCTAAGGAATTCAGTCACCGGGTGTCGCAAAAAGCCAATCCATAAAAAATAGTTGACCTTTGGCAGCCATTTTGGTGACCTCGACCTTGACCCGAGTGCCGATTTTCGAGCTCGTCCAAGATTTTGGCCATATCTTGATACCCCTAAAGGTTTCATGTTAATAGCTCAAGCCGTTCATAAGATATAATGGTGCTAAAAGTGGATGATAAAAATTAATTGACCTTTGGGAGCCATTTTGGTGACTTTGACCTTGACTTCGAGTGCCCATTTTCGATCTCGTCCAAGATTCTGGCCATATCTTTATAACTTGAAGGTTTCATGTTGATAGCTAAACCAGTTCATGAGATATAATGATAACAGATACACACACAAAGGTACATACATACATACATACATATAGACAGACAGACAGACAGACACATACACACACACACACACACACACACACACACATACAGAGAAAGAGAGAGGGAGAGAGAGAGGGAGAGAGAGAGAGAGAGAGAGAGAGAGAGATGCTGGCAAAAACATTATTGCTCCATCTTGCTATAGGCGGGTGATAACAAGGTGTTACGTCCCCGTACCACACTGCCACAGGTTCCAACAGCAGTAGCACAGTATAGGAAGGACGTTGCCCTGTGAGTTGTTCTTCCTATGGTCAGCCTTTCGGTGTACAGCACATAAGATCAGCGCAGGCATCGTAAATAAGCATTGGCTTCTTAAGTTCAGTCTTTATTTTCCATAATGACAATGCCTGCCAGCTTCACTTCACTATTTTCACGAGTACGAAACTTCATTGAACTGACACTCAAACTGAACTGAAACTGACTGAAACTCCTCTGGTCTCTTCCCCATCCTTATATAAGCTCCCTATATTCTACTTCACATTTCTCGTGCATTCCTGAAGGGGGCAACAGTTACAACAGTTACCAACTCGGAGACATCCAAAACATGCCTGAGTTTTCCTACCCTGCATAACACTGTAAGTTATTTAGCATACAAGCTTACACTAAATTACACAGTTTAACAAGCAATCACATAAATAAAACATTACTGAGAAAAGGCGCACAATAATTAATGTAGGCTACAACTTACGAAATAATTATGCTCACAGTAGCAGGCTAACTGGCAACTCTGACCCATAACAGAACTACGGAACGAGAGACATCGAGAAACTTCCAGACTACCTAACTACCAAATTCCGCTTCTTAACAGGAATTATTGCACAAGGCTGTCATTCAGCAGTTGGAAAAGGCTGTCATAAACCTGTTGACTAAACTTTAAGAAAATATTAACAAGGCTGTCATGAACTAGTTGAATATGACTCATGAAACTTAAAAAATGTACTCATGAACACAGTCTATAAGACTTATGTAGTTTTTAGATAAGGCTCTGATACACTTAAGTAGAGTTGAGCCATAAAAGGCCAGCTGTAGTCAAGTCATACATTTGAAACAGGTGCTGTGTGCAAGGTAAGCTTATGAAGAAATTATTTATTAAATGGCTAGCCAGGGTGACGTCATCCACCTAAATCAGAAAAGGTGAAGATGCGACAGATGTGAATCAGTGCGAGGTTAGGTTAGGTAAGGTGATGAATGTATGAATGTGATCCCCATGAGTTGCTTACCATCTCGCAAGAGGTGTTGCATATCAATGGCCCGTGTTGATGACACCACAACCGCCACCGCCACCACCACCTCCACCACCACCTTATCACTCACTGCCTTCATCCTGGTCACCCACACCTGCAACTCAAAATTTTTGCAACACAATCAAACCACACAATGAACAGTACTCGTATCTGTCACGAGGGGAAACAAAGATCACTTATCGATGGAGATACTTTAAAAAAAGCTTTGACTTACAGAATTAGTCTTAAATTTTTACTTTATTCTGGTTTACGTCGTCAGTCTCAGAAAACGAGATTTACAGTTTAAACTTTTTCTTCAAAGAGTACTCAGCGTGGAATAATCACTCACGAATCCTTATACTATAAGTACCGTCGCCTCTAAGGGAGCGTCCACATTATGTGCTCGAACACACACTGGCAACATGTAGGCAACACAGTAACGAACACTCTGCAAACATGTTGGGAACAGCAGCATCCTGATCATGTTGGCAACATCATGATGATGTATTTAGCTGCCTGGTATGGACACGCTTATCCCATCGTCTCTGCTGTCAGTATTCGATGCTGCACTGAAACATGTTTGCATACCTCTATCCAAATACTGCTCTATACATGAACCCAAACATGTTACCAGCTGTGCTGCCAACATATGTTCGAGGGCACGTGTGGACGCGTCCCCCCGACAAGTGATAATTAACCCTGGAACTTAGTAATGGTAAACCAGATTCTTGCTTTTGCATCTCCTAGCGTGCACAACGGTTTTGTTGTGAATTAATACAAACGATCTGGCTAACTACCAGTCATGATTAATATCAAGGAAAGTTTGTGCAAACTGAGAGCAAAGAAAATTAAATGAGAATATGGAAAAAATGAAACATGATTTTACATTTCATCGAGCTCAAAGACGCTGTGAATCTATTAATTACAGAAAAATGAATGCGTAGGTTACAAGAGAACACAGGCAGGTAAACTCGCTCTCATGCAATCAAGGTGCTGTATCTAACACTCTTAATAAAAAAATAGAGAAAATAATGGTTAATGGAAAGGTATGGATCACGGGCTGCAAGACTGGAGTCGCCGCTAAGACACCACCGGAACGAGGGGTAATCTTCGGTGATCCTGCACTGTTCAGGATGATTTCGTCTCTCAGGGCCGCCAACCAGATGCCGACATTGAAGATGGAGCCAAGAACTGCGAGGAAACTAGATGATCCTCAGTTCTCTCTCTCTCTCTCTCTCTCTCTCTCTCTCTCTCACGCTGCTCTTTATCCGTTTCTCGGGACTGCCCATCACCAACTAACTAGAGTTGCCACCACTAAGCTCTATAATATGGAGAGGCTATCTCCGCAGCGAGCCTGTAACTCTGGCCGCCACATTGAAACACTTGCACTCGTTGTCTCCACAATGGTAATGTAACTGGATCACTGTTCTTAGCTTGCTGTTTCTCTTTCACTGTTGCTTACATACGCTAAGCAGTGGGCCATGGCACTATATTTTCCGAATTCATCGGCTGATTTCAAAAGATGTGGACGTCGGTGGTGTAGATAAACATCAGCGTCGCCCTGGGCTCCTGGCGGCGGTTACACAAAATACGTGGAGCTACCTGTGAGAAAGCCTCTTCATACTATAGAGCTCAGTGGTTGCCACCAGGGTTGCCAGATCTTTCAGAGCAAAAGGGGCCAAATTTTGCCAAATTGCTCAGAATGGGGCCAAACTTCATTTTCGAATATTATAGTGGGAAATGATTTGGATAAAATAAAAATACAGTAAATCTTGTTTACTGACACATGTAATAACAGTAATTCATAGGAAATTATGTTCTGTAATTGTATCAATTCAGTATCCTCATACTTATTGTAAGAAAAAAAAATATTACTGTGCATTATTGCCGACTAGATAATTATAATAAATTATCTCTACAGTAGCACCATGAAAATTAAAGACCTATCCTTTTTGAGTAACAAGGCTTTCTTAATTGAATATCCGTACTTATATTACTGAAGAAATTTATAAATGATATGTAAAGACTTAATTTACCATAATGAAACAGATACAATCTTTTTTTTAACCGAATAAATTAAATCAGTACGAGCACCAGGCAAATAAAAAATTGTATTTATGCATAAACTGCCACATATGGAAAAAAGACAAACTAAGGTACCGTATAATTATTACTAACCTTCACTAGTCTACAAGCACATTTTATAAGTATTCACATACATCCTCCCCTGTGTCATCAGATTTATTACAACTGTTATACATCTGAGCTGTAAACAAGTTCAACATCAGTACAGATGGAGTGAAATCCTTAAGCATAGCCCTCTAAACTGAAAGTGACATTAGATGTGTATGATTGCATCAAGCATTGTCGTTCCCATCCTGTTCCTCTGTTATGTCTGCAATACAGAGACATGAGAAAATATTGTTACGTGCCAACCCCACACTGCCACAGGCTCCAACAGCAGTAGTACAGTACAGGAAGGATGTTGCCCAGTGAGTTGTTCTTCCTATGGTCAGCCTTTAGGTGTACAGTACAAAGGATCAGCTCAGGCGTCATAAATAAACACTGGCTTCTTAAGTTCAGTGTCTATTTTCCACATAAATACACTCAATGCTTTCCAACTTCTCGGACTTTGATGCATGGTCGTGGAGTGTGCAGACGTGTTTCTCTGGCTCTCCTCTAGCTGCAGGGTTGCCTCACCGGCTTTAGCTTTGTTTTCTCTGCCACTAGGGCGTTTTTCAATAAAGTTTGGTTAGCTAGTACTAATTCTCCTCCCAGCCCTTTAGAGATATAGTAAGTGTCTATATCTGTTTCCTGAGATTGCCTTTGCTTATTCACCTCTGGAGTGTACCCCCCACTGATCGCTCTGGGGTGTGAGTTATACACGGGCGCGTCCTCCCGAGAGTGGTTTGAGAGGGTAATCTCAGACTAGGTGTGTCTTTCCCAGGTACCTTGTCCCTTGCTTGTTTTTCTCCTTCTTCCCACTTCCCCCGTGAGGGGGAAGTGGTTGCTATGACGGACGCCCCTGCTGCCTCCCCCCCCTTCAGGGGGGGAGGTGGTCCTGACGAATGTAACGACCGGACTGACCACCCCCAGACTGACGGACGCCAAACTCGTGCCCCACTTGACGTTCCTGTTGACAATGCCACGTTCGTCATTATCCATGCTCTAGGTTCGACTCCCCTGTCCAGTCTCAATCCCTTCCTTATCAAGAAGGTGATTGACCACTGTGCAGGAGAAGTCGAACAAGTGAAAAAACTTGCTAATGGAGATCTCCTGGTAAAAACTGTTAACTCGTCACAAGTGAGAGATTTGCTGAAACTGCGTAAATTCCACTGTTACGATGTCGAAGCCAAAATCCCAGTCTCCATGAATTCTTGCAAGGGTGTTGTCACTTGCAGGGATCTCATGGTGATGAGCGAGGACGAAATCGTACAAGAATTGGCGCAGCAAGATGTAATTGAAGCTAAATTCATAACTCGTTATTCGGAAGGCATAAGGACGAAGACAGCAACTATTATCTTGACATTTGCCAAAATTTCTCTTCCTAGTCAAGTCAAAGTTGGTTATGAAATCATTCACGTTCGACCATACATCCCTAACCCTTTCCGTTGTTTGAAATGCCAGTTGTATGGGCATGGTTCGAAGACTTGTCGGGCTTCCCAGCCAGTGTGTGGCAAGTGTGCAAGCCAGGGTCATGATGCGGAACATTGTACATCTGAGACGGTCTGTTGCTTTCACTGCAAGGGCGCTCACTCCACTTCCTCTAGGGATTGTCCCAAGTGGAAGGAGGAGAAGGAAGTCTGCACAGTGAAGGCAACTGAGGGCATTTCCTATTACGAAGCTAGGAAAAAGGTGAAGGAGTTGCATGCAACTCCCACGCCGAATAGGTCCTATGCTTCGGCAGTAATGTCCCGTCCTGTGATGTGCTCTGTAGAGACCCAGACTGACCCTGTCTTTCTCCCTCCTGCCACTCACAGTACATCTCCATCTCGACCTCCTGTCCGTTCCAACTCTCTCACTGACATCCCTAAGGCATCAACTTACTCTCAGGCTGCTGCTGCCTCTTCATCGGTACGGCCTAAAACGAAGCCTGACAAGTCTAGTAAAAGTAACATGACCACCCTCACGAAACAGTCACGTCCTCATGTCCTTCCGGTTTCTACTCCAGCGAGGGAGAGAAAGGTTAGCTCTTCCTCGGGGGAGGCTCGGAACCTAGTTATTGATGACAATATGGAGGTTTCCATTAACAAGCACCGGGATAGGTCCCCCGGTAGTCGCTCGCCTGCCGGCGGGAGACAAAAAAAGACAAAGCACACTGGCCCCCAATGAAAATCTTAAACCGTCGCTTTCACTGTATTACAGTGGAATTGTAGAGGTATTGGGAATAAGTTACACAATATAGCAATCTTGCTTTCTATACACAGGCCAGACGTTGTTTGTTTACAGGAGACGCGCCTGGAGGATCACCCTGATCCTCCACAGTTCAGACACTATCACTCGTATAGAAGATATGAAGGTCACGGAGTTGCCATATACACACATAAATCACACCCACAAACGGAAGTGATTCTAAATTCTACTCTGGAAGCTGTCGCGTGCAGAGTAAAATTTAATAACACGTATCTGTCTATTTGCTCTCTGTACTGTCCTCCACATGGCCCCATTGATAGTGATGCTTTAAATTCACTAGTTGAACATCTCCCTGGGAATAAGTTAGTGTTGGGCGATTTTAACGCCCATCACTATCAATGGGGTAGCTTGAGGATCGATGGTCGTGGGGAGCAAGTAGCCAACCTAATACTACAGTCCAACCTCTGTCTTCTGAACGATGGTAGAGCGACTCGTGTAGATGATCGTACTGGTAACTTTTCGGCCATTGACTTATCTTTGGCCTCCCCTGATATACATCAAGATCTCTCATGGGACCCTTACGACGACTCCTTGGGAAGTGATCATTTACCCATCTGTCTTTCTTATACACGCGACATCATTTCGGACCCTCCACCTCCAAAATTTAACTATAAGAAAGCAGATTGGGGATCCTTCTCAAGGATCGCCAATTTAGATATATCTGGGGAGACCATAGATGTTAAGGTCGAAAATATAACTACTTCCATATTACACGCAGCTGAGGCTGCTATTCCCAAGACTTCTACAGTTCATGCGAAGCATAGAGCACATTGGTGGACGCCGGATTGCCGACAAGCATTAAGAAAACGCAATAGGAGATACAGGATTTTTGATAGTCAGCCCACTGAGAAAAATTTTATTGCATACAAACAGGCACGGGCTGAGGCAAGGAGAATAATAAGAAGGGCCAAACGTGACTCCTGGCGGTCCTTTGTGTCCACGGTGACTCGTACAACACCATTACGTAAAGTCTGGTCCACCATAAGAATATTAAATAATAAAGGCCTATATTTCCCCATTACCACCTTGCAAATAAATAATAACATCTATGACGAGCCCGTGGACGTTGCTAACATCCTCGCCAGGAGTTTTTCTCATGTAAGTAGCTCAGCCAATTATGACCCACGTTTCCAACATCATAAACGCACGGCTGAGCTACAGATATTAGACTTTGCCACAGAAGACGTAAACTCCCCGTACAACCAAGAGTTTACGCTAGATGAACTGCTCCTTGCCCTTAAATCCTGTAAAGACACCAGCCCTGGACCAGACACCATCACGTACGGTATGATCCAGCATCTTAATCAGGACAACCTGATTAAGATGTTAGCATTGTACAATGAGATTTGGGCGTCTCGAACGTTCCCAAACTCATGGCACTTTGCGCACGTCATACCGATACCCAAAGAGGCTGGTCGTCTTATGAATCCCACTTCATTTCGTCCTATTGTGTTGACTTCTTGTCTATGTAAGGTCATGGAACGAATGGTTAACAATAGGCTTCTTTTTGTTTTAGAGTCGAAGAATTTGTTAAATGATCAACAATGTGGCTTCCGTAAAAACAGAAGTTCACTAGATCATTTAATGAATTTGGAGCATTGTATTGCAGAGGCATTTGCCAATAAAGAATTCATGATAGGGGTGTTCCTGGACATCCATAAAGCCTATGACATGACCTGGCGACACGGTGTACTAATGAAGCTCTATGCTTATGGTTTAAGAGGAAATTTGCCTGTTTTTATTTCAAATTTCTTAAGGGACAGAACTTTCTCTGTCAAATTGCCCCGTAACGTAACATCGGATATATTTATCCAGGAAAACGGGGTGCCACAGGGAAGTGTGCTTAGTCCTACTTTATTTAGTATTATGATCAATGATATTCTGTCATCAGCTCCCATCCCGAGGAATCTTAAATACTCACTCTACGCTGACGATTGTGCAATATGGCACTCTTCCCGTAATGCACAATTTTCGGCTGGGCGGATTCAAGCAGCCCTTGACTCCGTCCACCAATGGGCCTTGCAGTGGGGATTTAAGTTTTCCGTACGTAAGTGTGCCGCTATAGTTTTCACTAATCGTAACGTACCTAATTTGTGCTTAACTTTGGATAATCAGGCGGTACCTTTTCAAAATTCTGTAAAATTTTTAGGAATACATTTTGATCGTAGAATGAATTTTAAACTTCACGTTAATACTTTGCTTGCTCGTTGTGATAAACCGTTAAATGTCCTCAAGTACCTAGCGGGTACTACCTGGGGTGCCGACAGAAAATCTTTATTAATGGTGTATAAGTCCCTTATTCAATCGAAGCTAGACTATGGCGCACAGGTGTATGGCTCGGCATCCGATGCCACTCTGAAAGGATTGGATGTGTTGCAGAATAAATGTTTGCGAATGTGTCTTGGAGCTGTCCGGTGTACCCGTGTAGCTCGTATGGAAGTGGAGGCGAATGTGCCTCCCCTCCGTATTCGCCGTGACCACCTGGCCTTGTCCTATGGTGTAAGGACATTTAGGAAATGTAATATCGGCAATGTGGCCTGTACCCCCCTGCGTCAATACCACCACCTTCTGCGGGGGGTGCGTCGGCCACTTGCCGCTCGCCTCCACTTACTGACTCAGGAGCTTGATGTGGACCCCAGTGACTGTGACAAGTTGGTGCTTAAAAATATAGCGCCTTGGGAGCCACCCGGCTTTACAGTCGATGTCACATGGCTCCCAGCACCAAAGGCCAAGGCGCCGGAGGCGGAGGTCCACCACTTGTTTCGTAAGATCATTGTTCATCACTTGGGGTCCCATCAATTGTACACCGACGGCTCCAAGTCGAGTGAATGTGTGGGTGCAAGTGTGTGGTCGACTGAATGTACCCTCAGGTATCGGTTGCCGACTCATACATCTGTGTTTACTTCAGAGATTTTTGCTATTGACAAAGCCATAGACTATGCTCTCAATTCTAGACATGACTCATTTGTCATATTTTCAGATTCAAAATCAGCCCTTCAGGCAATTGCATCTTGTACTACGGACTCTCACGAGATCCAGGGCCGCATCGTTAATAAGTTGCAATCATGCAACAAGTCATTCACGCTGATCTGGGTGCCTGGTCATTGTCGTATCTACGGCAATGAGCAGGCTGACTTACTTGCAAAGTCGGCTGTAGAGCTCGAGGAGACTTGGGACGTTCCTCGTGATCTGCGGTCGAGTCTCTCTCTCGGAAAGAAATCAATAAATCTTCTGTGGCAAGGTCAGTGGACCAGACTAAATATTCCAACTTGTAAGCCGTACCTAGGCGACTGGGACACTGCCAACCGTCCCAGTCGCCTAGAAGAAAAAGTGTTGGCACGATTACGGCTCAATGCCACCGTTTTAACCCACATAAAACCATATATGGAAAGACGCTTCCCACCGCACTGTGACATCTGTGATGCGGTGTTATCTATCAGTCATATCATCCTGCGCTGTCGGCGATTTATTCGTGAACGTGCTTCACTTATTAATTACTGCGGCGCAGCAGACGTCCCCTTCACCCTTTCCACCATCCTGGGTGATGGGGACATTGTTATGACTGTTAAATTGATGGCTTTCTTGAGAGAGACCGGACTGATCAGAGTGATGTGACTTTTTTACTGTGTGGTTATGGTTTTTATCAACGGTAAATATGTATATATTGTAATATTAATTAGGGTTGACAGTTGACATATTTTAAATAGTTCCTCCTCCCACTGATCTATTTCTAATATAGATGTCCCCAACATTAAGCCAAGTTCCTCGCCTGACAGTCACCAGCTGATGAGTGCAAGTGTGCAATATAGGAAGATATTGGGTACTTGCAGTCGATGGTGGTCTGCTGGGCGAGGTTCTTCACTTTTTGTACAAATTATGTAAATACATTATATTATCTTGCTTAAGTTATTCTAATTAGGGCCGACAGCTGACGTATATGGAAATGTTCCTGACTCGTGTGGTTCCCTTTCATATATTGATGTCCCCTATATTAGGTTGTGCCTCGACTGACAGTCACCAGGTGATGAGTGCAGGTATGTCATGTAGAAAGGCATTACATATCTGCAGTCGATGGTGATCTCTTGGTCGAGGCTTTTTTTTTTTTTTTCTTTTTTACCATTAGTGTAGGTCTAGTTATTTGTCTCTTAGGATTTAGTATAGGTTAGCGATTTGTCTGTTAGGTGGTTAGTTTTAGGGTATTTAAATTAGGTATTTTGTTTATAAGTAATATAAGGTTAAAAATATAAAAAATAAATAAAAATAATAAAAATAAAACTACAAAAAAATAATAAAATAAAAATTATTATATATATATGTACGTGTGCATGAAAGTGTGTATGTTCATATGCATGGATGTGTGTATGTATGTATGTATGTATATATATATGTTTGTATATATATGTATATGTGTCAATATATATACATATATATATATTTGCCTTAATGACCAGAGGCTTCGGCCTCAATGGTCGATAGGCAAAAAAAAAAAAAAAAAAAAAAAATTCTCTTCACTATTCTCACAAGCACTGGAGTTATACAAACGTTACCAACTGCAGTTACACTTAATGCTTGACAACACTTCACTGTTTTCACAAATGGGCCTACCGATGATATACAAACTTCAATAACCTTCAGTGTTTGCTAACAACACTTCACTGTTTTCACAAGTAGCAGACATATACAAACTGCACTGACACTGCTGTACACTCAAAATGAACTGAAAACCAACTGAACTTGCTCTAGTCTCTTCCCCCTCCTTATTTAAGCTTCCCGTATTCTAGAGTTTTCTACATTGTACGAAAACAACAGTTGCCAACTCGGAGATATCCAAAACATACCAGAGTTTTCTTACATTACATAACACTGTAAATTATTTAGCATAGAAACTTGATTTAAATAACACATTTTAACAGTCACGTTAATAAAACATTATAGAGAAAAAAGCACAAAAATCATTGCATAACTTACGTAATAACTAAGCTTACAACAGCAGGCAAACTGACAACTCTGACTCGTATCGGAACTAACTACCGTAAACATCGGGAATCATTGAGAAACTTCGAGACTACGTAACTGGCAAATCCACCTTCTTAACAATATTCTTTCAACAGGAGCCATGCTCACTGGTGTTACTAAACATGACAGGGAGTACTTTGTTATATCTTGGAAAGGGTATTTATCAAGTCCATTGCTGTAAGAGCTCAGTCCAACCCAAAACTGGACTGAATCATTTGGAATTTTATAATTAAAATCACTTTCTTCAAACCAATTTATAAGTATCATATTTCTGTATTGCTGCTACATTTATGTACGGAACAATTTACAAAAGACAATGAAACGAATGAATTGAGGATGATCAACACGGTGAATCATTAGTGCGAAAGCAACACCAAGATACACCATTTATAACTTTTGATCGATTGTTATACTAATGTTTTGAAACAAAGCAATACAGTACTATATAGACACCAGAATCATATATTGTACTCACCAGTGAACACACAGGCTGACACAGCAGGGTTAGCCTATATACATGCACAGGTGGCCGTCCAGGAAGCTTCGCCACAGCACATCACACGTGACTCACGAGTCACATCAGGTGAATTTCAAACATTGGTTTTAAAAATTACCAAGAGATGGCGACAGGGCTTTGCGGATAATCTAACTCTCTCTCTGGGTATGCCACAAATAATAACAGCTGCTGCAACATAAAGTAAATGAATAAATAAATAAAACATTTAAAAAGTTTCTATTCAACTGGCCACGGGAAACTTTCATTTCAGAAAAAATGTTTTATAGGTGGGAAAAACAAAAAAGGGGCCAAAAAAGGGCCAAATACACAAAAGGGCCAAACTAATTTTTTAGGGCCAGAGTTAAAAAAGGGACAGATTTCAGGAGTTTGGTCCCAAAAGGGCCAACCTGGCAACCTTAGTTGCCACACATTTAGATGAGAATTATTGTACCGGCTCTTCAGAATTCTCGTTTTTCGTTATTATCGTACAAAATTAAATTCATTGTTTTTATGGTGTTTAATAATCTGATGTAATTTAAAATTGTCGCCGATACTTATCCATTACAATTATCCTCATCAGAACAGTAATTTTGTTAGGTACTGACGTATACTCAGGTGTATATTTATCACTTTTAATTTTGTATCACAGACGTGTTTACGGTTCTGGGTAAACATGGCAAGTGCACTCTGCCATGTACTTAAAAGCTTACAGTGTATGTATCATTTAATTTAATTTATCAGTTGCACTGACCAAGACGTGATAACTTTAATTCTTTGCGGCTGGAGGGAAGCAGCCGCCATATTGGTGATGACGTCAGTATTCACACTGCAGACGACGCACCAATCCATCAAACACGACTTTACTAATAACAGCGATAATACTTGTCATTATATTTACCTACATGGCCACCGTAGATCCAAACTACAACCTTCAGGTATGTTGTGAAGAAATACTTTTCAAGGTGTAAATGGATGGTACCTGTTGGGTATATAAATTGTAGCGAAATCTGTTATGCTGTGTTTTTAAGGCGACTTCTCGTCGTAAAAACACTAGCTACTGAAGTGGGGTCCTCTTTCTAGACCGGAAGTAAAGCACCAACAAAGGAACAGGACATAAAAACCAGGCAGTATACCGTAACACATCTATTACCTTAATTCTAATCGTAACAATACACGTAGAGTGATATTTAAGATACAGGGACACAGAGACACATACATAACACTTGGCACCACAGAGCAGAGTCATATACACTACAATGTTCATACAGGGAGATCGTGAATTATCTACAATATGGTTTACACGTCACTTGGAGGCAGGGTATAAATAGAATTCTTCACATAAGGAATAAACAAGGTTCGGAGTCTATATGGGGAATATTACTATAAAGGAGGTAGGGTGCGGATAGCAACACTCGACTCGGTCACCTTGTCACAGAGACACGTACACTTAAGCTTTTGACTAGCCTGCGCGCCCCTACCTCAGGTGTTCACAGAAAACTCTCTGACTCTCTTACATGGGGGAGGGGGGGACTAGGATAATTCACAAAGTTCACTTTCTGCCTTGTCAACACTGAGTTCTGATAGGCCACTATTGACTACTGTTTCTTACGGAGTCAGTCACTGTTTTCCTGTTTCCTGGGTAATAGTCACTCTAGGTCGCACTCGTAGGTGGGGTGCAGGGAGGCTCTCCCGTCTGGGGGCCTCGACCTGGGAGGCGGCCCTCATACTAGGGCCGCGCCGGTGGGGTGCAGGGAGGCCCTTTGGTCTGGGGGCCTCGACCTGATAGGTGGCCCTCAGGACTGGGGCCAAACAGCCGGAGTAGTCGGGCCTGCCTTTTCCGACTCTGGGGAGTGAGGGAGCCCGAATCGCCTTCATCGGGAGTTGGAGAGTCTGGCCGAGGCGTCCTGGGACTGCGGGCACCAAGGGGGAGAGGCGCCGTCAGGACTGGGCTGCGGCAGCGTCTCCTACGGGGCTCGGACAGGAACAAGGAACTCCCGGGTGTAGGCGGTAAGCCCGATATCGGGCCTTGCCACCACTCTAGCGTCTCCTCCGGGGCTATATTCCCGGGTGTTGACGAAGGGCTCCCCGAAGGGAAAGAGGCTGGAGGAGGACTCATGTTACCTGTGTCCTCTCGAGTGCATCTGGAGGCCAGAGCCTGGGGTCGCCTTCCCCTGTCACACACTCTGGCTGTAGCCGTGAACTTGCCCGGCATACGGGGGACACCTGTAGGGCGGACGGGGCCATCCTTTCGCTGCGGCTGAGGGCCGCCGGCGTGGTGTTGTTCCTGTAGTAGGAGACAAGCCAGAGTGAGGGGCACAGAGGCCACACTCTCTCCAATACGGATTGAGTCTACCTTCAGGGGATTCTCTACCCTGGTACGTGACCCGGCCGGAGCCGAGTGTCTACTCGTACGGAGAGCAACTGCCGGACGAACGGGGTCGCCCTCAAGCTGCGGCTTAGGGCCGTCGACGGGGTGTTGCTTCCATTATAGGGAAGTGCTACACGTACGGTAGCAGGGGCTCTTTACCCTGATCCGTACTCTGGCCATAGCTGGTAGCTGATCTATCCTAGCAGGAACATCTGCCGGACGAACGGGGTCGCCCTCACGCCGCGGCTTAGGACCGTCGACGGGATGTTGCTCCTGAAGGGGAGAACAGCAAGAGAGCTATGCGCTGGGGCAGCTCTCTCTTTCTGGTGTGTTAAGGCCGGAGCCTCAGGTCGCTTTCCCCTTCACACTCTTTACTAGGCCGTAGCCTTGGGCCTCTTGCCCATGGGCCTCCTGCCCTAGAGAGTGTAACAAAGCCGTCAATACGGTGCTACCTGGGACTGAGTCCGGTTCAGTCCCACCCCTCTTCTGGCGATCACTGCTTCGCCCGCAATGTAGTTTACTTCCCCTGATTACCTGGGGTTGGGGCAATTGCAGGGAACAAGGACCTAGGACCGTAATGTCCTGATGACCCTCTTGACTGAGGTCACTAAACTCACCGGTGTGTCCTCCTGGGGTGGTGGTGCGGTGGCGGCCCGGTGGTGGTGTGGGGGGTGGTGAGGTGGGAGGTCTGGCGGCAGGCACGGTGAGCATTTTACCACCCTCCGTGTCGTTGAAGTCACGACCCCGTGACTGGAGGTGGTAGGTGGTGGAGGTGGATGTCTGGTGGGCCGGGGTAAGGTGTTGGGTGAGGCTGGCCCAGTGGGTGGTGAAGGTGTTGGGCTCCTGATGGGGGTTGAGCATGAGGTGGAGGGAGGACGGATGGTTGGTCCAGCGTAGGAGCTGGAGCAGGTGGTGGGTGCCCCGGATTCTGGCCTGTGGGCGGTTGTAGGGTTGCCAATGCACTCTTGTCACCTTCATCTTGGGGAATGGTGCCTGGTAGAGGGATGAAATTTGAATGCTGGAGAGTGACGGGAGGTTGGTGGTTTTATGGGGACTGATTCGGTGGGAGGAGCGTTGTCCTTTGGGGATATGGGATTTGGGAAAATTCCATCGTGCTTGGTGAAGGGGGAGGGTTATGGGGGAGGTGTTTGGGGGGGTATGTGGAGGGGGTGGGTGTTGGGATGAGTGTGTGATGGGCGGAGGTGTTGGGGTGTACTCAAGGGTGGGCATGAGAGGCATCCTGATCTGGTGGTAGTAGTGATGGTGGGTGTGGGTGGTGATGGTGGTTGTGTACGTGGTGGTGGTGAGGGTGTGTGGAGGTTAGGGGGGGAGATGGCTGGGGGCGCGGTGTGGTGTGTATAATGAGAGTGGTCATGGGGGAGGGGGGTGGTGGGTGTGGAGGTGGTGGGGTGGTGAGTGGTGAGGTTTTCGGGGGGGGGGTTTGGGCGGTGGTGGTGGTGTGGGCGGCATGGGTGGTGTGGGTTGGGAGGTGGTGGGTGGACAGGTGTTAGGAAGGTGAGTTGTAAGTTGTGAAGGGGTGGTGGTTTCGGCCTGTGGTGGTGGGGTGTCGGGGGGTGGGCTGGTTGTTGGTGAGTTTGAGGGAGGGGATGAGAAGGAGTAGGAGTAGGAGTTTGGGGGGTAATTCTGAGAAAGGTCGGGATGAACAGGTGTGCGGGCAGGGGTGCAGATAGGCCTAGCGCGGGAGTGGTCAGTGGCAGTTGGGTGGAAGGGCCGCATGTGGCGATTTCTGTATGTGTGGTGCTGTCCCTGTTGATCTATAATTACTTGGTATGGGTTGGGTACTCGAACAATTTTGAAGGGTCCATTGAATCGGGGGGAGGTTTTGGATGGGGTAGGCAGGTTTGCGATGACTACGGATTGACCAGGTTTGTATGGGTTGGAGTGGGTCATGTCGGGTGCTAGGTCTTGTTGTGAATGTAGATGGTGGAGGCGGCGTTTGAGGTGGTGGAGAGGGTCGGTAGTGGAGGGTGGGGTGGGTGGCTGTAGGTGGTGGCGGAGTGGTAGGAGTAGTGGCGATTCCCCAAAAACTCTTTCATGTGGAGTTATCCCGTCTTCTCGTGGGCATGTATTTAAACCCCATTGGATGATCTTGACGTGGGCAGGCCAGTCTTCGTTTCCTGTTTGCATAATGCATGTGCAGACCTGGTTCATAAGGGAGCGATGGCTTCTCTCGCAGATGCTGTTACCCTGGGGCCAGTAGAGGGATGAATGGGAGATGTGGTATCCGAATAAGTTTGCCAGTTCTTCCCAGACTTTTCCCGTAAATTCTGGGGCATTATCTGAGTGCAGTGCTTGGGGAATACCAAAATAAGGGAAGACATATCGGGTGAGGGCATTGGCAACTGATACTGCACTGTGATCTTTGGCGGGGCATGCGATGATAAACTTTGAATATACATCCACGAACGTGATTATGTATTTGTACCCTGCTTTGGGTGTTAGGGGGCCGATGACATCTAAGGAAAGTAGTTGCCACGGTTTTTGTGCTGTTAATTTTCTTGCAGAGCCTGGTGTCTGGGTGATGTCCTTTCCTAAAACACAGGCTCGACATGATTGTATAATGTTCTTGGCGATGGTGGATGGATTAGGGGTCCAGTACATGTCGGTAAAGACTTGTAGGAGTTTCTTTGTTCCCAGGTGGATGCCGTTATGGGCATGGAGGTGGAGCATGGTGTCATGGGCAGTGGTGGGGCATAGGACGATGTGTCCGTTTGGATTGAACAGGTGTTCGCCGTGTGGGTGGAGTTTAGCGAATGTGTTCGGTGGGATCCAGGTAGGGCGTTGTTTGTTGTGCCACATTTGGACCAGGTCTGGCTCTGTTGAGATTGCATTGATTGGAAGACGGGACAGGGCGTCAGCGTTTGTGTGGAGTTTGCCTGGTTAGTATGAGATTTCGAAATCATACTCCTCGAGTGTTTCTCGCCACCGTATCAGTTGTGCGTTGGTGGTGTTTGATTGCCGTAGCCATTGCAGGGATTGGTGTTCTGTAATGACTATCACATGGGTGCCTGAGATGTAGGAACGGAAGTATTCTAGGGACCAGATGATCCCCAGGCACTCGCGTTTGGTGGCCGCATAGTTCCGTTCTGCAGGATTTAGGGTGCGGCTGCCACAAGCGATGATATGCTCCCGCCCATCTTGTACTTGTGCAAGGACAGCCCCTATGGTGATGAGTGATACGTCAGTATACAGGCGGAATGGGAGGTTGTAATCTGGGAAAGCGACTACTGGGGCAGAGGTTAACTTGGACTTGAGGGTGGTAAATGCAGTTTTCCTTGGTTCGGTCCATACGAACGGCTCGCCCTTTTTTGTTAGGTCGTGTAGGGGTTTGGCGATATCAGCAAATCCTTTGACGAACCGCCTGTAGTATGATGTTAAACCTAGGAAGGCTCTAGTTTCGTGTACATCACGAGGTAGGGGAATGTCGGCGATGGCACATAGTTTATCTGGGTCTGGTGAGATGCCTCCAGTGTTAATTAGGTGTTCAAGGAAAGAAACAGACCTCTCGGCCAAGATGCACTTTGTTGATTTTAGTTTTAGCCCTGCTTGGCGTATACGATGGAACACTTGTTTGAGGCAGTGGAGGTGGTCGGCCCAGGTACGACTGAAGACGATGACGTCGTCGAGATACGCCAAACAAGTCTCCCAGGTTAGTCCACTGAGAACTGACTCCGTCAGGCTGGAGAATGTGGCAGGGGCGTTGCAGAGTCCGAAGGGAAAAACGTTGAATTCATAATGCTTCCCATTTGATGTTGAGAAGGTGGTTTTGTGTTTGTCGTCGGGGTGTACAGGGACTTGCCAATAACCCGATTGCAGGTCTAGGGTGGAGAACCATGTCGAGCCATGTAAGGAGTCCAGTGAGTCGTCGATTCGGGATAGGGGCGTAGCATCTTTGATCGTGACGTTGTTGACTCGGCAGTAGTCTACGCAAAAGCGCAATGTCCCATCTTTTTTCCGTACGAGTACAACTGGTGAGGACCACGTGCTAGTGGAGTTGGAGATAACGCCGGCATCGAGCATATCCTGGACCTGCCGGTCTTCTTCTGCCCGTTGCTTTGGATTTTTTCGTCGTGATGGTTGGCGAATTGGAGGTCCGGTCGTGTGTATCTCATGGCTGAGATAGGTAGTATGGCCGAGGTCGGTTGGGCCGGAGGAGAATAGGTCCTGAAAGTCCAGGAGGAGTTGTCGGAGGCTGTTGGTTTGGGCAGGGGATAGGTGTGATGGTAGGTCGGGGAGAGTGGGATGGTCCGGGGGTGGTGCTTGGCATCGTTCGGCTTCTTCTGTGTCACCGATGATGAGTCCTCTTGGTAGGGTTAGTGGGGTTGTGGCGAGGTTGGCGATATGGATTTCGTGGGCATGTGGGGGAAGGAAGGTGGGGCTTACTAAACAAGAGGAGAGTGGTCCAGTGGGGATGGATGGTGAGAAGAGGACAGAGGTACGTGAGGGTTTGTTCAGTTTTACCCAAGCTTCATGGTGGGGTGGAATGGTGACTGAGGAGGCGATAGTGGCAGGAAAAGATGGGGAGGGGTCCAGATGATGTGTGGTGGGGGGTGGTGATGGAGGGGGATGGAGTGAGGCAGTGTGGGAGGTCGGGTTGGGGTCAGATGTACGAGTGGGTTGGGACAGGTGAGTGTTTGAGGGTTGTGTGTGTTTGCGTGGTGAGGGAGGGGTGGTGTTCCTGATTTTTCTTCGATGTTTTTTTTTTCCTTTCTTGTTGATTGATGCTTGGTTGGGACGGGCTGGACCGAAATGGAGGCGGCGCTGATGGCAGTCAATGGTGGCGTGGAGTTTTTGAAGCAGGTCCAGCCCGAGATATCCATCATATTGATCGCATGTCGAGTCGAATATGATGAATGGGTGGTTAGTGGATATTTGTTTGTGGGTGTGGGTTTGAAGGGCCCGTGTTTCCCCACAGATAGGCAGGGGGCCATCCCCCGTGTCGACGAGGTTGGCTGAAGTGGGGAGAAGGGGGCCGAATGCAAAGGTGTGGCGGGAGTAGAAGTGGGAGTAGAGGCACGATCTGGCTGCTCCCGTATCCACCAGTAATCGTGCCTTGACCCCGTTCAGCCAAATCTTGTTGTAGACTGGGGGTCTGTAGTTATGTGAGGTGGCCCCTGCCACCGTGGGGAGGTGCGGGGACGGGCCTAAAAATCCATCTGTTGCAGAGTGGGGTCGTCGTGGTCGTCGTCGTCCGTTCCCGAGTAGTGTGTTGGCGGTGCTTCATCTTCTGGGGCGTCGTCGTCTAGGAAGGAGACTTTCTTGCACCCTTGGTGAAAGTTTCTGTGCCTGCTAGCCTTTAGCTGTTCTCTTATGTCGTGCAAGGGGCAGGCATGACTGCAAGCTGTGAACTCCCAAGGATTTATCGTGATGAGATTTCCTTGTTCCTTGCGGTTGGGGCATTTTTTCTGCGGGTAAGCCCTAGGCACAGTAGGAGATGGCTCTGTAGTTGTCTGGTGAGGCGGCAGCTTAGGTTTGGGTGGAGGGTTTTTTGTCGGGAATCGTGTCACCGCGTGGAGTGGCTGTGGTATGGGATGGGTGGCGAGGAGACGTCTGACGAGTTGCAGGTCGTTTTCCATGTCCCCTGAGGGATCGTAGATTGAGAAGTGCTCCCTGACTGTGCTAGGGAGAATCCTCAGTAGGGCATTAAATGTATGTATATCTCAGGCATTTGTAGGTGCCTCGGGATAGGCAGCGCTGACGAGGCGCCGAGCCTGGACGAATGTATCGTTCAGGTTCCCGTCGTAGGTGAGGGCGTCGAGTTGAGAGAGGGCAACAACGCTGCCTATTGATGGCGTGAAAGCCTGTCTAGCTATTTGTGAGAATTGATCCCATGACAGTTCTGGGACGACTTTTGGTGCGACAGTAGCGATTATTTTTCCCAGGTTAGGTAGTGTGACTGCAATCTTTTCTCTGTCTGAGTCGAACCCTATGTCTAGGAGGGGTTTGACCATATCTAATACACTTCTATGTCGCATTGGTCCGGGTTGAATCTCGGTAATTGGATGTGCGGTTTAGCTGGCATTGTGCAAGTTTCCTTTTTATCGTTCCTCCGTGCTTTTACTCGAATCCAGAACCACCGCTTGCCACCAGTGTTATGCTGTGTTTTTAAGGCAACTTCTCGTCATAAAAACACTAGCTACTGAAGTGGGGTCCTCTTTCTAGACCGGAAAGCACCAACAAAGGAACAGGACATAAAAACCAGGCAGTATACCGTAACACATCTATTACCATAATTCTAATCGTAACAATACACGTAGAGTGATATTTAAGAAACAGGGACACAGAGACACATACTTAACACTTGGCACCACAGAGCAGAGTCATATACACTACAATGTTCATACAGGGAGATAGTGAATTACCTACAATATGGTTTACACGTCACTTGGAGGCAGGATATGAATAGAATTCTTCACATAAGGAATAAACAAGGTTGGGAGTCTATATGGGGAATATTACTATAAAGGAGGTAGGGTGCGGATAGCAACACTCGACTCGGTCACCTTGTCACGGAAACACGTACACTTAAGCTTTTGACTAGCCTGCGCGCCCCTACCTCAAGTGTTCACAGAAAACTCTCTGACTCTCTTACATGGGGGAGGGGGGGACTAGGATAATTCACAAAGTTCACTTTCTGCCTTGTCAACACTGAGTTCTGATAGGCCACTATTGACTACTGTTTCTTACGGAGTCAGTCACTGTTTTCCTGTTTCCTGGGTAATAGTCACTCTAGGTCGCACTCGTAGGTGGGGTGCAGGGAGGCTCTCCCGTCTGGGGGCCTCGACCTGGGAGGCGGTCCTCGTACTAGGGCCGCGCCGGTGGGGTGCAGGGAGGCCCTTTGGTCTGGGGGCCTCGACCTGATAGGTGGCCCTCGGGACTGGGGCCAAACAGCGGAGTAGTCGGGCCTGCCTTTTCCGACTTTGGGGAGTGAGGGAGCCCGAATCGCCTTCGTCGGGAGTTGGAGAGTCTGGCCGAGGCGTCCTGGGACTCTGGGCACCAAGGGGGAGAGGCGCCGTCAGGACTGGGCTGCGGCAGCGTCTCCTACGGGGCTCGGACAGGAACAAGGAACTCCCGGGTGTAGGCGGTAAGCCCGATATCGGGCCTTGCCACCACTCTAGCGTCTCCTCCGGGGCTATATTCCCGGGTGGTGACGAAGGGCTCCCCGAAGGGAAAGAGGCTGGAGGAGGACTCATGTTACCTGTGTCCTCTCGAGTGCGTCTGGAGGCCGGAGCCTGGGGTCGCCTTCCCCTGTCACACACTCTGGCTGTAGCCGTGAACTTGCCCGGCATACGGGGGACACCTGTAGGGCAGACGGGGCCATCCTTTCGCTGCAGCTGAGGGCCGCCGGCGTGGTGTTGTTCCTGTAGTAGGAGACAAGCCAGAGTGAGGGGCACAGAGGCCATACTCTCTCCAATACGGATTGAGTCTACCTTCAGGGGATTCTCTACCCTGGAACGTGACCCGGCCGGAGCCGAGTGTCTACTCGTACGGAGAGCAACTGCCGGACGAACGGGGTCGCCCTCACACTGCGGCTTAGGGCCGTCGACGGGGTGTTGCTTCCATTATAGGGAAGTGCTACACGTACGGTAGCAGGGGCTCTTTACCCTGATCCGTACTCTGGCCGTAGCTGGTAGCTGATCTATCCTGGCAGGAACATCTGCCGGCCGAACGGGGTCGCCCTCACGCCGCGGCTTAGGACCGTCGACGGGATGTTGCTCCTGAAGGGGAGAACAGCAAGAGAGCGATGCGCTGGGGCAGCTCTCTCTTTCTGGTGTGTTAAGGCCGGAGCCTCAGGTCGCTTTCCCCTTCACACTCTTTACTAGGCCATAGCCTTGGGCCTCTTGCCCTTGGGCCTCCTGCCCTAGAGGGTGTAACAAAGCCGTCAATACGGTGCTACCTGGGACTGAGTCCGGTTCAGTCCCACCCCTCTTCTGGCGATCACTGCTCCGCCCGCAATGTAGTTTACTTCCCCTGATTACCTGGGGTTGGGGCAATTGCAGGGAACAAGGACCTAGGACCGTAATGTCCTGATGACCCTCTTGACTGAGGTCACTAAACTCACCGGTGTGTCCTCCTGGGGTGGTGGTGCGGTGGCGGCCCGGTGGTGGTGTGGGGGGTGGTGAGGTGGGAGGTCCGGCGGCAGGCACGGTGGGCATTTTACCACCCTCCGTGTCGTTGAAGTCACGACCCCGTGACTGGAGGTGGTAGGTGGTGGAGGTGGATGTCTGGTGGGCCAGGGTAAGGTGTTGGGTGAGGCTGGCCCAGTGGGTGGTGAAGGTGTTGGGCTCCTGATGGGGGTTGAGCGTGAGGTGGAGGGAGGACGGATGGTTGGTCCGGCGTAGGAGCTGGAGCAGGTGGTGGGTGCCCCGGATTCTGGCCTGTGGGCGGTTGTAGGGTTGCCAATGCACTCTCGTCACCTTCATCTTGGGGAATGGTGCCTGGTAGAGGGATGAAATTTGAATGCTGGAGAGTGACGGGAGGTTGGTGGTTTTATGGGGACTGATTCGGTGGGAGGAGCGTTGTCCTTTGGGGATATGGGATTTGGGAAAATTCCATCGTGCTTGGTGAAGGGGGAGGGTTATGGGGGAGGTGTTTGGGGGGGGTTTGTGGAGGGGGTGGGTGTTGGGATGAGTGTGTGATGGGCGGAGGTGTTGGGGTGTACTCAAGGGTGGGCATGAGAGGCGTCCTGATCTGGTGGTGGTAGTAGTGATGGTGGGTGTGGGTGGTGATGGTGGTTGTGTACGTGGTGGTGGTGAGGGTGTGTGGAGGTTAGGGGGGGAGATGGCTGGGGGCGCGGTGTGGTGTGTATAATGAGAGTGGTCATGGGGGAGGGGGGTGGTGGGTGTGGAGGTGGTGGGGTGGTGAGTGGTGAGGTTTTGGGGGGGGGGGTTTGGGCAGTTGTGGTGGTGTGGGCGGCATGGGTGGTGTGGGTTGGGAGGTAGTGGGTGGACAGGTGTTAGGTAGGTGAGTTGTAAGTTGTGAAGGGGTGGTGATTTCGGCCTGTGGTGGTGGGGTGTCGGGGGGTGGGCTGGTTGTTGGTGAGTTTGAGGGAGGGGGTCAGAAGGAGTAGGAGTAGGAGTTTGGGGGGTAATTCTGAGAAAGGTCGGGATGAACAGGTGTGCGGGCAGGGGTGCAGATAGGCCTAGCGCGGGAGTGGTCAGTGGCAGGTGGGTGGAAGGGCCGCATGTGGCGATTTCTGTATGTGTGGTGCTGTCCCTGTTGATCTATAATTACTTGGTATGGGTTGGGTACTCGAACAATTTTGAAGGGTCCATTGAATCGGGGGGAGGTTTTGGATGGGGTAGGCAGGTTTGCGATGACTACGGATTGACCAGGTTTGTATGGGTTGGAGTGGGTCATGTCGGGTGCTAGGTCTTGTTGTGAATGTAGATGGTGGAGGCGGCGTTTGAGGTGGTGGAGAGGGTCGGTAGTGGAGGGTGGGGTGGGTGGCTGTAGGTGGTGGTGGAGTGGTAGGAGTAGTGGCGATTCCCCAAAAACTCTTTCATGTGGAGTTATCCCGTCTTCTCGTGGGCATGTATTTAAACCCCATTGGATGATCTTGACGTGGGCAGGCCAGTCTTCGTTTCCTGTTTGCATAATGCGTGTGCAGACCTGGTTCATAAGGGAGCGATGGCTTCTCTCGCAGATGCTGTTACCCTGGGGCCAGTAGAGAGATGAGTGGGAGATGTGGTATCCGAATAAGTTTGCCAGTTCTTCCCAGACTTTTCCCGTAAATTCTGGGGCATTATCTGAGTGCAGTGCTTGGGGAATACCAAAATAAGGGAAGACATATCGGGTGAGGGCATTGGCAACTGATACTGCACTGTGATCTTTGGCGGGGCATGCGATGATAAACTTTGAATATACATCCACGAACGTGATTATGTACCCTGCTTTGGGTGTTAGGGGGCCGATGACGTCCAAGGAAAGTAGTTGCCAGGGTTTTTGTGCTGTTAATTTTCCTGCAGGGCCTGGTGTCCGGGTGATGTCCTTTCCTAAAGCACAGGCTCGACATGATTGTATAATGTTCTTGGCGATGGTGGATGGATTAGGGGTCTAGTACATGTCAGTAAAGACTTGTAGGAGTTTCTTTGTTCCCAGGTGGATGCCGTTATGGGCATGGAGGTGGAGCATGGTGTCATGGGCAGTGGTGGGGCATAGGACGATGTGTCCGTTTGGATTGAACAGGTGTTCGCCGTGTGGGTGGAGTTTAGTGAATGTGTTCGGTGGGATCCAGGTAGGGCGTTGTTTGTTGTGCCACATTTGGACCAGGTCTGGCTCTGTTGAGATTGCATTGATTGGAAGACGGGACAGGGCGTCAGCGTTTGTGTGGAGTTTGCCTGGTCAGTATGAGATTTCGAAATCATACTCCTCGAGTGTTTCTTGCCACCATATCAGTTGTGCGTTGGTGGTGTTTGATTGCCGTAGCCATTGCAGGGATTGGTGGTCTGTAATGACTATCACATGGGTGCCTGAGATGTAGGAACGGAAGTATTCTAGGGACCAGATGATCCCCAGGCACTCGCGTTTGGTGGCCGCATAGTTCCGTTCTGCAGGATTTAGGGTGCGGCTGCCACAAGCGATGATATGCTCCCGCCCATCTTGTACTTGTGCAAGGACAGCCCCTATGGTGATGAGTGATACGTCAGTATACAGGCGGAATGGGAGGTTGTAATCTGGGAAAGCGACTACTGGGGCAGAGGTTAACTTGGACTTGAGGGTGGTAAATGCAGTTTTCCTTGGTTCGGTCCATACAAACGGCTCCCCCTTTTTTGTTAGGTAGTGTAGGGGTTTGGCAATATCAGCAAATCCTTTGACGAACCACCTGTAGTATGATGTTAAACCTAGGAAGGCTCTAGTTTCGTGTACATCACGAGGTAGGGGAATGTCGGCGATGGCACATAGTTTATCTGGGTCTGGTGAGATGCCTTCAGTGTTAATTAGGTGTCCAAGGAAAGAAACAGACCTCTCGGCCAAGATGCACTTTGTTGGTTTTAGTTTTAGCCCTGCTTGGCGTATACGATGGAACACTTGTTTGAGGCGGTGGAGGTGGTCGGCCCAGGTACGACTGAAGACGATGACGTCGTCGAGATACGCCAAACAAGTCTCCCAGGTTAGTCCACTGAGAACTGACTCCATCAGGCTGGAGAATGTGGCAGGGGCGTTGCAGAGTCCGAAGGGAAGAACGTTGAATTCATAATGCTTCCCGTTTGATGTTGAGAAGGTGGTTTTGTGTTTGTCGTCGGGGTGTACAGGGAGTTGCCAATAACCCGATTGCAGGTCTAGGGTGGAGAACCATGTCGAGCCATGTAAGGAGTCCAGTGAGTCGTCGATTCGGGGTAGGGGTGTAGCATCTTTGATCGTGACGTTGTTGACTCGGCAGTAGTCTACGCAAAAGCGCAATGTCCCATCTTTTTTCCGTACGAGTACAACTGGTGAGGACCACGGGCTAGTGGAGTTGGAGATAATGCCGGCATCGAGCATATCCTGGACCTGCCGGTCTTCTTCTGCCCGTTGCTTTGGATTTTTTCGTCGTGATGGTTGGCGAATTGGAGGTCCGGTCGTGTGTATCTCATGGCTGAGATAGGTAGTATGGCCGAGGTCGGTTGGGCCGGAGGAGAATAGGTCCTGAAAGTCCAGGAGGAGTTGTCGGAGGCTGTTGGTTTGGGCAGGGGATAGGTGTGATGGTAGGTCGGGGAGAGTGGGATGGTCCGGGGGTGGTGCTTGGCATGGTTCGGCTTCTTCTGTGTCGCCGATGATGAGTCCTTTTGGTAGGGTTAGTGGGGTTGTGGCGAGGTTGGCGATATGGATTTCGTGGGCATGTGGGGGAAGGAAGGTGGGGCTTACTAAACAAGAGGAGAGTGGTCCAGTGGGGATGGATGGTGAGAAGAGGACAGAGGTACGTGAGGGTTTGTTCAGTTTTACCCAAGCTTCATGGTGGGGTGGAATGGTGACTGAGGAGGCGATAGTGGCAGGAAAAGATGGGGAGGGGTCCAGATGATGTGTGGTGGGGGGTGGTGATGGAGGGGGATGGAGTGAAGCAGTGTGGGAGGTCGGGTTGGGGTCAGATGTACGAGTGGGTTGGGACAGGTGAGTGTTTGAGGGTTGTGTGTGTTTGCGTGGTGAGGGAGGGGTGGTGTTCCTGATTTTTCTTCGATGTTTTTTTTTTCCTTTCTTGTTGATTGATGCTTGGTTGGGATGGACTGGACTGAAGTGGAGGCGGCGCTGATGGCAGTCAATGGTGGCGTGGAGTTTTTGAAGCAGGTCCAGCCCGAGATATCCATCATATTGATTGCATGTCGAGTCGAATATGATGAATGGGTGGTTAGTGGATATTTGTTGGTGGGTGTGGGTTTGAAGGGCCCATGTTTCCCCACGGATAGGCAGGGGGCCATCGTGATGAGATTTCCTTGTTCCTTGCGGTTGGGGCATTTTTTCTGCGGGTAAGCCCTAGGCACAGTAGGAGATGGCTCTGTAGTTGGCTGGTGAGGCGGCAGCTTAGGTTTGGGTGGAGGGTTTTTTGTCGGGAATCGTGTCACCGCGTGGAGTGGCTGTGGTATGGGATGGGTGGTGAGGAGACGTCTGACGAGTTGCAGGTCGTTTTCCATGTCCCCTGAGGGATCGTAGATTGAGAAGTGCTCCCTGACTGTGCTAGGGAGAATCCTCAGTAGGGCATTAAATGTATGTATATCTCAGGCATTTGTAGGTGCCTCGGGATAGGCAGCGCTGACGAGGCGCCGAGCCTGGACGAATGTATCGTCCAGGTACCCGTCGTAGGTGAGGGCGTCGAGTTGAGAGAGGGCAACAACTCTGCCTATTGATGGCGTGAAAGCCTGTCTAGCTATTTGTGAGAATTGATCCCATGACAGTTCTGGGACGATTTTTGGTGAGACAGTAGCGATTATTTTCCCCAGGTTAGGTAGTGTGACTGCAATCTTTTCTCTGTCTGAGTCGAACCCTATGTCTAGGAGGGGTTTGACCATATCTAATACACTTCTATTTCGCATTGGTCCGGGTTGAATCTCGGTAATTGGATGTGCGGTTTAGCTGGCATTGTGCAAGTTTCCTTTTTATCGTTCCTCCATGCTTTTACTCGGATCCAGAACCACCGCTTGCCACCAGTGTTATGCTGTGTTTTTAAGGCAACTTCTCGTCATAAAAACACTAGCTACTGAAGTGGGGTCCTTTTTCTAGACCGGAAAGCACCAACAAAGGAACAGGACATAAAAACCAGGCAGTATACCATAACACATCTATTACCTTAATTCTAATCGTAACAATACACGAAGAGTGATATTTAAGATACAGGGACACAGAGACACATACTTAACACTTGGCACCACAGAGCAGAGTCATATACACTACAATGTTCATATAGGGATATCATGAATTATCTACAATATGGTTTACAAGTCACTTGGAGGCAGGGTATAAATAGAATTCTTCACATAAGGAATAAACAAGGTTCGGAGTCTATATGGGGAATATTACTATAAAGGAGGTAGGGTGCAGATAGCGACACTCGACTCGGTCACCTTGTCATGGAGACACGTACACTTAAGCTTTTGACTAGCCTGCGTGCCCTTACCTCAGGTGTTCACAGAAAACTCTCTGACTCTCTTACATGGGGGGGGGACTAGGATAATTCACAAAGTTCACTTTCTGCCCTGTCAACACTGAGTTCTGATAGGCCACTATTAACTACTGTTTCTTACGGAGTCACTGTCACTGTTTTCCTGTTTCCTGGGTAATAGTCACTCTAGGTCGCACTCGTAGGTGGGGTGCAGGGAGGCTCTCCCATCTGGGTGCCTCGACCTGGGAGGCGGCCCTCGTACTAGGGCCGTGCCGGTGGGGTGCAGGGAGGCCCTTTGGTCTGGGGGCCTCGACCTGGGAGGCGGCCCTCGTACTAGGGCCGCGCTGGTGGGGTGCAGGGAGGCCCTTTGGTCTGGGGGCCTCGACCTGATATGTGGCCCTCGGGACTGGGGCCAAACAGCTGGAGTAGTCGGGCCTGCCTTTTCCGACTCCGGGGAGTGAGGGAGCCCGAATTGCCTTCGTTGGGAGTTGGAGAGTCTGGCTGGGGCGTCCTGGGACTGCAGGCACCAAGGGGAAGAGGCGCCGTCAGGACTGGGCTGCGGCAGCATCTTCTACGGGGCTCGGACAGGAACAAGGAACTCCCGGGTGTAGGCGGTAAGCCCGATATCGGGCCTTGCCACCACTCTAGGGTCTCCTCCAGGGCTATATTCCCGGGCGGTGATGAAGGGCTCCCCGAAGGGAAAGAGGCTGGAGGAGGACTCACGTTACCCGTGTCCTATCGAGTGTGTCTGGAGGTCGGAGCCTGGGGTCGCTTTCCCCTGTCACACACTCTGGTTGTAGCCGTGAACTTGCCCAGCGTACGGGAGACACCTGTAGGGTGGACGGGGCCGTCCTTTCCCCGCAGCTGAGGGCCGCCGGCATGGTGTTGTTCCTGTAGTAGGAGACAAGCCAGAGTGAGGGGCACAGAGGCCACACTCTCTCCAATCCGGATTGAGTCTGACAACAGATTACGAAGTAGCCAGTCAGTTAGTTGTCAGCAATTCGCCAGGTGAACAAAGCCTTGTTGACCATACACACACATACACACATACTCACACACAGGCTTCTAGAACTTTCCAATCACAGGGAACACACGTGATATGACTCCTGTTTCACCAGAATTTAGGAAAGAGAGCGGAGAAGGAAGCTAGCCATAGAACAAACAGGTCACAGGGAGAAGGGCTTAGCAACTTGAGAGAGAGACAGAGAGAGCGAGACAGAGAGATAGCTAGCGGGACTCTACTTTATACTTCTCTCTGTGTGAGAGACTTGTTAATATTTCCAAGACAAATAAAAATAGTCCCATACTATTCTTTACCTCTCCTGTCATTGCACGACAAATGGGAAAGAAGATTATCTACTTACAAAGCTACTCAAGTATAACATCCGCTCGTCCACAAGTCTAATATATATAACTCCACAACAAGAAACTACAAAGTCCTTTTATGACATTTGGTGGCAGCGGTGGGTGCAGAGAAAAATTATTGCACTACAGACTTAGAGGCACTTGCAGTGGTTTTTGCATTACAAAAGTTTCGAGATTTGGTATATGGTTACGAAATCCACTTATTCACCGACCATAAACCACTGGTGGGTATGTTTCAAGAAAAACTCCTTTCTGGGAGGAGAGCAAGATGGAAATGTGCAGTTGAAAACTACAATGTACAAATTCATTATATACAAGGTAAAATGAACATAGTAGCTGACGCATTATCTAGGAACCCAAACACAATTCAGGTCGCGGCGTTAGATCTCAAAGGAAATATCCCAAACCACGAGGATATCGCAAAGGTACAAAGACTTGACCCAATATGGTCTAAAGTAATATACAAGTTAGAAAGTGGAGATGACATACAATTACCCAAACTGCATGTCCCACTTGAACAATTCACAATGGTCAATAATACATTATACAAAATTAACTCTAAACAACCAAAACGCCAAAGAAATACTAACCAGTTGGTAGTGCCTAATGACATGATACCCCAAGTATTACGATTGATACACGACAGCCCACATGCAGGACATCCTGGAAAGGATAAGACATTCAACCAAGCCCAGCTGTTATATTACTGGCCTTCATTACGAAAATATATAAACAATCATATAGACAAATGCGAATCATGTGCGAAACACAAAGGATACCCAATCACACCTGCACCGATTGGTAATTACCCTGTACCACATCAACCATGGGATGTTGTCGCTGTTGATTTACTCAAGATGCCATTATCATACAATAATAACCTATACTGATTCGTAGCAACGGATCATTTTTCCCGTTATGTCATTTTAGCTCCAATTAAAGATAAGACAGCAGAGACAGTAGCAAAGGCAATAACAGATAATGTAATATGTCGCTTTACTACCCCAAAGGTACTAATAAGTGATAATGGAGGAGAATTTAATTCTGAGATCTTACAAGAAATATGTAAACAATACAACATCAAAAAGGTTAACGTTTTGGCCTATCACCCAGCATCAAATGCGTTGGTAGAGAGACAAAATAAAAAAGTATTAGATGTGCTACGACACATTCTCAGTGAAAATTATGCAAGCTGGGATGATTGGATTCCCAGAGTAGAAGCCTCAATTAATGGGTCTATAAATAAATCCATCGGTGACACACTACATTTCATTATATATGGCACAGATAAAAAATTACCATGTGAGCTCCTAGAAGGTGACAGCATGCCTATATACAATTATGATGATTACTCTAAACTCTGTTTATGTGAATTCCAGGACATTCACAAAAGAGTCAAAAAACAATTAACGATGTCCAAGGAAGAAATGACGGAGGCATTTAACAAGAAGGCAAAAGATTCACCTATCAGCTTAGGAGACATTGTTTATGGTGTCATTCATACGAGAGACAATAAATTATCCCCAAAATTTGAGGGCCCATACAGAGTAATTAACATAAAAGCAAACAAAGTTTTAATTAAGTCACTTTCAAGTGGCGAGGAGAAACAAGTTCATATTGACCATTTAAAATGAGTTTCAAGGGAATTATCCCATAATTATTCAGCCTCGGATACAACCGAACAGGCGAACATACCTCAAGAAACCAAGCAAGAACACAACAATGATTACAAAAAGAAATTAAGGTCATATACCAAACAATCGAACATAGGTGCAACTGTTCCAATCAAATCTACAGTACATCATTTACGAGAATTAACCCGCCTCGTCCCGACGATGTATGGGTACGTTGCAACGATTTGCATTTGCCAGTCCCGGCGACGTACCAGTACGTCGTGCAATTGCAAGGTCGCTAATTTGCGCAATTTTCAATTTTCGCACGTGATTTTTCGTATGTATACACGGGACACCTTTCTCTATTCCTGTACAAGATACCAAGCAGGGACAATGCCTTACACTGCATAACCTCCCCCCTCCCCCCCTCACACCATTGTCTTGGCAAAGGACCTGTTACCAGTGACCTGGCTAGTAAAGTTATTCAGGGCCAGAGTGATTCCCCAATCGATAACAATGTGGAGGACAATGTTTACATAGCATTAGAAGAAGAAACAGCCAGAAATAATGATCAGGTAGTGTGGCAAAAATAGGTCAGGTATGGTGATTAGTTAGTGAGTGAAACAATGCTTATAATGCCTTTATTACTGCTTGAAAACCAATATACTGTCATACTACATATACATTCGTACCAAGTAAATAAATAAATACCGTTTATGAGTGGATAAAATAGTTACCCTCCCATAGAACTCGTTTTCTTTGGTGCCAGCATGTTAGAAAACCCACTCAGGTAAGGAGGAACTCCTACCTGGATTGGGCACTTTAAACCTCAGGTGAGCGATTTCTCTATGAATTTTCGATGTTTCTCACCAAAAGCGAAGGTTTTAGCCAAAAAAAAAAAAATCGAAAATACCTCGGGACTGGGGGATGTCGGAGGTGCGGAAAACCTCGGGACGTGACGGGTTAAATATCGATTTAAACTCCTTCTATAAATGAAATAACAATCAACCGTAACGCACATCATCACTATCATCGACCACAGCATGACCATATTAGGAAATTAATAGATTTTTTTTTTTGGTAGGTTACGATGAAGGGACTTATGCTATGGATTCTCCTCTACATAGCAAGAGGATATGCGCACTTAGACCCCCAACACATAGTACGACAAGAATGCCTCATAGCTCCAACGGCCACGACTACAATCGTTAAGGACGTCATGAGTACTGAAATAAGTCTAGATTACTTGTATGAATTACCTACTTATCTAGACAGACTTGCGACGCCGATGCAAACTCTGGACTTCATGATAGGAAATAATGTTTCACAAGCACATAACACCAAGGAAGTGAATGAAATGGTAAAGTTAGCGAAATGGAAACTAGAACAGGCAAAGTCAACTATGCTCATCATGATCCAAGATCTCCCATCTTACGGAACGGAGGTACTGAGCGACAGGAACAACATCACACGTACTCGCCAAAAGCACGGTTTGTTCGACCTGGGTGGCGCAGTTCTTGGAAACATCTTTGGATTGGCTACAGAGGATGACCTTAAAGAAATAAACAACAAATTTAATAAGATAGCTCAGGTACTAACATACCAAGATAAATTCATCACAGGACAGAACTCAGCAATGAAGACAATTGTGAAAAATCTGAAAAAAGCAGAAAACATAGCTCTCGAGAGTGTAGATAAAATAAATGAAATGGAGGGAAACGTTACACTTTTCCAACACTTCTCCATCATCACAGAACATATTGACACGATTCTACTACAATTAGAGAACACTAGAGATCGTTTCAGGGCACTTATGCAAGGAATTTCGAATGCTGGTGATGGCAAGATCACAATTGACTTACTCCCAGTTCATGAGCTACGTCAGATAGTTAGTCAAGGCATACATAAACATAAATTGAAGCCGTTGTTCCGCAGTAGGGAATTCATGCAATATTACCCATATTTAGAAGCAACACTAACACCAACATCAGTGGTAGTTCATGTACCATTCATCGCTGAAGACCTGTTCACAGTATACCAAATACACCCCTTCCCCTATAAAAATAACAACACTTTGGTCATCATCAACATCAACACAGACACCGAACTCATCATGGTCTCCAAGAGACGGGACACTGTCACTTTCGCAAGTGAATCAACGATTGAACGAAAGTGCTGCACATCCTTACATGCTGTTCATCTTTGTCCTGCGTACATTTTCACGTTTCAGCCTACTGATACAGTCCCTTGTGAAATGGCTATCATCAGAAATGACAATATTCATCATCATTGCAACTTCACTTTTGCTCCAGATAAACTTGTACACCATCAACGCATTGGATACTCACAGTTTTTTTATTTCCCTCATAACACATCAGTTTACATAGTCTGTCCAGATATACCACCATCCCATACATCAGCATCAGGATTATACATAGCACCAGACTACTGTGCGGTATTTACACCAGCCATGTCTACTTATTCCACCATCAATCACTACGCCATTCTCAAACATACACACAAACATTTCCACTCACTGCCTGATATGAACTTAAACATGAGCACAAGTATTAAGTTGACTTCACCTAAGTTTGAGACTATGCAGCTGATCAATGAAACAATGAAGCCCTGGGAAGATTTGAGTTTGGGTATGTTCAACCCATATTATGTGTATAGCCCAGCACCTACTGTCTTTATAATCGTCTGCATTGTAGTTGCAGTACTGCTGTTCGCAATGCACAGAATGCATGCAAGAATTGCTAATTTGGAGTCATTATTTAGTGGGGGGAGAGTTAACATCCAAGTTAACCACCCTGAATGAAGTGTACATATTTTGTATATAGTATTAATTATATATATATATATATATATATATATATATATATATATATATATATATATATATATATATATATATAAATACAAAGAAGAATGACCCATCTATGGCATACCAGTACCATTATCTTTAAATGAAATATTAATAACTCTTACCATAATCTTAATTTTAAACTTTTTTTTTTTTCTTTTCTTGTATGTATGCATTTCACTACAATAGCCCAATCACATACTGTATTACAGTTAAATAATTTACTTTAATGCATTTATTCAAATATGTATACAACTTGTTTAAAATGTAATATTACTGAATAATCACTATTTACTATAAATATTATATATATATAATATTCATACAATTATGTTACTTTTACAATATTATGTATTTCGCTTAATTAGCTTATAAGTTCATTATAATGTGTATATAATATGTATTAATATGTTATGACTATTAACTGTCGATGGTACGCCATTTTCGCGTGACCGAGCATATGTTAGGACTCCATATTATAATTACAAATCATAATAGATAGATAGATAAATAGATAGATAGACAGCTCTATGCGAGCCTGGGAATGGGAAATGATCTTGCAAGTTACAATGAGGAAAAGCTGATGGCAGATTACGAAGTAGCCAGTCAGTTAGTTGTCAGCAGTTCGCCAGGTGAACAAAGCCTTGTTGACCATATACACACATACACACATACTCACACACAGGCTTCTAGAACTTTCCAATCACAGGGAACACACGTGATACGACTCCTGTTTCACCAGAATTTAGGAAAGAGAGCGGAGAAGGAAGCTAGCCATAGAACAGACAGGTCACAGGGAGAAGGGCTTAGCAACTTGAGAGAGAGACAGAGAGAGCGAGACAGAGAGATAGCTAGCGGGACTCTACTTTATACTTCGCTCTGTGTGAGAGACTTGTTAATATTTCCAAGACAAATAAAAATAGTCCCATACTATTCTTTACCTCTCCTGTTATTGCACGACAAATGGGAAAGAAGATTATCTACTTACAAAGCTACTCAAGTATAACATCCGCTCGTCCACAAGTCTAATATATATAACTCCACTACAAGTAACTACAAAGTCCTTTTATGACATACCTTCAGGGGATTCTCTACCCTGGTACGTGCCCCGGCCGGAGCCGAGTGTCTACCCGTACGGAGAGCAACTGCCGGACGAACGGGGTCGCCCTCATGCAGCGGCTTAGGGCCGTTGACGGGGTGTTGCTTCCGTAATAGGGAAGTGCTACACGTATGGTAGCAGGGGCTCTTTACCCTGATCCGTACTCTGGCCGTAGCCAGTAGCTGATCTATCCTAGCAGGAACATCTGCCGGACGAACGTCGCCCTCACGCCGTGGCTTAGGACCGTCGACGGGACGTTGCTCCTGAAGGGGAGAACAGCAAGAGAGTGATGCGCTGGGGCAACTCTCTTTCTGGTGTGTTAAGGCCGGAGCCTGGGGTCGCTTTCCCCTTCACACTCTTTACTAGGCTGTAGCCTTGGGCCTCTTGCCCTTGGGCCTCCTGCCCTAGAGGGTGTAACAAAGCCGTCAATACGGTGCTACCTGGGACTGAGTCTGATTCAGTCCCACCCCTCTTCTGGCGATCAATGCTCCGCCCGCAATGTAGTTTACTTCCCCTGATCACCTGGGGTTGGGGCAATTGCGGGGAACAAGGACCTAGGACCGTAATGTCCTGATGATCCTCTTGACTGAGGCCACTAAACTCACCGGTGTGTCCTCCTGGGGTGGTGGTGCTGTGGCAGCCCGGTGGTGGTGTGGGGGATGGTGAGGTGGGAGGTCCGGCGGCGGGCACGGCGAGCATTTTAAAATCGACTGGAAGTAGCTTACAGCTACACGATTCCTGAGCGGTGCTCGTACCTCATGAGGTGGAAAGTGTTTAATGTACAGTATGGTGAACAGTATCAGTTGTATGAGTTTATATTGGTATTATACCTATGAATGTTTAATATTTGATCACTTCATTATCAGTTTTCTGAATGAACAGTTTCAGTGAGTGACTGAACTTGACAGTGAAGTACCTTCAGGACAGTGTGACGAAATACCGAATCGGCGGTCATTTACCGACTCAGCACCGAATCGGCACTTTTAAGTGGTAAGTGTTATAGATTTTATCACCATATAAGTTCATACACACCTAATTATCTGAAATCAAGTCAAATGTTTTGTATTTAATTTAACTGTTCATAAAAAATCCGGATTCAGAGCGGAAACGCACTAAAAAAAGTTAGCCGAAGTGTGTCCCCTGTAGTTCAACAACTTGCCTTGGCAGACTTCTACTTTGTATAAACATTATTTTAACATGCAAATACATTTATTTGCACTGAAAATCTTTATTTGTGCTAAGTAGAAGTCTGTCAATGCATGTTGGCGATCTAAAAAGTAGAAATACTCGCTAACCTTAGCACATTTTCGCTCTGAATCCTAATTTTCTATTAATAGTTAAATTAAACACAGTTTTTTGGCTGAATTTCAGATAATTAGGTGTGTATGAACCTATATGGTGAAGAAAATAATATTTTCACAACAGTACAGACTGCATTCCAGCACTGGGAACTCCGACGAGCAGACAGCCACTTCTGCTTTCGTTTATTCTCACTGGCTGGTACACAGAGAATATTTTCCCAGGTGTGCTTTTGTCTGTGCTCATACACACTGGAACAAAACAGCAATTATTCCTCTTGTCATTAGGCATTCTTGGAGGTCAGAAATAAGCACAGTGTATGTGGAGAGGATGGAGGGTGAAAGACTGACGAAGAGAGTGTATGTGAGTGAGGTGGAGGGGGGAAGAGGGAGGGGGAGGCCGAGGATGAGATGGAGGGATGGGGTGGAGAGGTATATGAGAGAGGGGGGTGTGAGTTGGGAGCAGGGCAGTGAAATGGCGGGGGACAGGGTGACGTGGAGGCGTTTTGTTTGTGGCCACCCCAAACGGGATTGAGGCTTCTGGCAATAGATAGATAGATAGTATGCAGGCTATACGTAAACAAAGTCGCTTATGCTGCCTCAGTGTGAGTAGTGAAGTCACGACCAATCAGAGGCCGTTTCAGAGTCAGGTGATTTTTCAGCTACTTTATTATTTTTTTCATGTATCTGCACAATTTTTTTGGAAAAAATAGTTGACAGTAATTTTCTGCGTATTTTTTTACCTATACAAGTATCTTCCTTTAAAAAAATTTTTGACCGGAAACTCGTCTATTAGGGCATACCATGAAAATCTCATAATATAATAATAATATAATCATATCCTATATTACAAAAATAATATTACAAGGAACAGAAATAGCCTCTGTGCCACTCTAGAAAAGGAATCTGACTAGCAGCAGAATGCAGTCCATAGAACTTAGATAATCCATAGAAATGTTCTTGCAGATAATAACTCAGGAAGACCGTTAAAAAAAAAAAGGCATTTTCAGTGACCACCATTACAGTAGCCCTTAAGATCCTCATCTGTCAAACTGTTGAACAATTTTGCCTGATTAGCTATGCGTGCCACAAAATTTACTGCCATACTAGCTTTCAACCGAAAATTATCGTACAAACCTTAGGATAATAGAAAATGGTATCGTACATTGTACCAGAGGCAATACTATCACACACTCAAAGACAAAAGTCTTGTCATGAAATTTTGTAAAAATATCTGCTGAAAGACTATAGTTTTGTCGCGGTCTGCTTTCTGTCGAACGGACAATTGGTAGCAATGACTTGAGTTGCCATTTGCTCCAGCTGACCGGCCAGTTGATGTCAGCACATTTTTTGTAAGTAAACGAAACTAATCCACATATTAATTCTTTCTGACCGCTGTTTTTAGTAGTATATATAAAGCGTTTCTTAGCTTCTCTTTTTTATTACCACGTTCGCAACTATTCATGCAGTTAAATGGTGTTCGGAAGTCAGTTTTCCATGTTTATTAACTGTAAATTAGCTTATCAACTTGAAAATTATGACCCGGGACTAACAATATTTACCGGTGTTGTAAAGCAAAATTGACCATAATATTCAAGACATGAGAACAGTTACTGTATTATGATAATCGATTTTGTTTTATTTATAAATAGCTAGTGAACTGAATCTCACAGACGAGTTTGAACACATAAACCAGACGACCGAAGTCAACGCACAACTGTTTCTGTGCTTCATTATAGGTGCAGATCCTTTCTTACGGCGCAAGCACTTCTCGCAGGTGCTGCTTCCATCGTTGTGAATATTTCCCGGTCCTATAATAGTGCGGTGATACGAGGACGACCTGAACGATGGTGGATCTCCATTGTGCCTTCCTCTGAATTCACCAAATCCATCTTTCTATGGTTATACTTATACCAAAATAATGTTTGAGCTGTCTGTTCAGGACTCACTTTCCGTCAATAAAGGGAAATCATGCCACCTCTCATCTCTCTAATAGTTGGATGCATGTTGCCTTCCCTTTCCATGTCATGGTATAGTAAGTCTGCTTGACGTTTTGTGTTAAGGTGTAAGATGAAATGTCCAGGTGATCATCGCGTACCTGTTTAACATTTCTTCTCTCACACGAAATTTGGACTCAGTAATTTTCGTGAGTCGATGTTAAGGCTTCGGAATTTCCTGGGCTCATTCATACCTCCATCCCATCAGCAGCAGATATGAAGCTTGAGAAAGTCAGGATAGCCAACCACGAATATGTAACTGTGGTAGAACTGTCATAATGTTTCAAGTGTTGTATTTAATCTTCGGACAAAACCGCGGCATGACTTTTGTCTTTGTACATATACGATCATTATCCTACGTGTGGCAACACTGCAACTAACTGTTTCTCACGCCTGATATAAAGCATGTTCACAAGAAGTATGCGGAGTTTACTATCCCAACCGTTACAGAGGCGGGGAGATCGATATAAACATAAATTCACACAGTGAAGCACTAATGTCGTGCATAAGGACAATCACTCGTGCAACATTGATAAATGTTTTGAAATTCTGTTCCAATCGGAATGTAAACGACGGATAGAACTGAGAGAAACATTGGGATTTCCCACTAAGGTTCATGGGCTAGCATAATAATACAGTATTGAGAGTTCCCACAATAATACAATGTCGCGAACTCATGACAGTATCATCATGGTCTTAGTACGTTTTCTGTCACCTATTATTTTTTTCATTGTGCACTAGATTTAATCATTATGTACACTAAGAACAACCCTGTTATTTGCTATCAAAATTTCAGAGAAGGAGCTAACCAAAACTTAAATACCTATATCAACCAAACAGAAAACACATAGTAGTACTCTTATCTATATACAAATATCTATATTTTTATCTATCTACCTACCTACCTACCTATCTATCTATCTATCTATATAATGAAATGAACAGATTTTGAATTTGGCTCTTTTGATTTTTTTTTTTTTTAAGGAGCGGTTTGCGGGTCCTGGCCTTTGGTTTCTTCTTTCTTGCATTTTATATATATATATATATATATATATATATATATATATATATATATATATGTGGAGCCTCTGTGGTAAAGTGTGCTTTTTCGTACACTGAAGAACGAGGGTTCGCGCCCCGCCAGGGTAAAAATAAAAACACGTACTGCATTGGCGGACACAAGGGGTGCTGTGGTTGAACCAGTGTCGCATACTATAAAGTATGCTTGCACCCAGTCAGCTTGCGCGGGCTGATTACACTTGGTTCACAGACTACACACACATCCAAAGCCATTCCAACACAACAATTACACTTACAAGCACTTCTCACCCAACATACACTCTCTACTAGACAGCCTAAGCCACTTGGTAGAGATACATTGGGTGTATCGTTCCCACTTCGGTAGGGATAGGTCGGTCCTGCAGTGGACACTCAAACGGCTGATGAGATTATATATATATATATATATATATATATATATATATATATATATATATATATATATATATATATATATATATATATATATATACAGGGTGTTCAGTAAATATGTAGCAAAAATCAGGGTGTGTATTCCAGAGACGATAATGAATGCAAATTATATATGAACATATTGCAAAATCTCAATAGTTTGGGAGTTACAGCACTTTACAGATCTGCTATGGATGTGTTGGAGTCAGGGGATGGTAAATGAGATGTCCATCATTTACAGTGAGATTTATTTAAAATATACATGTTTGACACTGGTATGTCATTCACAGTTACAGCACATGTTCACAACTCTGGCCTCCTTGCTCAATGCATGTTGCAGCCTGTTGCAGAAGGGGCTGTAGCACACGTTTCAAAGTCCCGGGACTGTTGCTGATACGTGCCGCACTGTCCTGCACACGACGCCACAATTGCTCACAGTTTGGAACCTCTGTAGCATACACCTCGATTTTAATGTGCCCCTATGGGTAGAAGTCAAGAGGAGTGATGCCAGGTGACCGAGGTGGCCACGGCACTGGGTCACCTCGCCTGATCCGTTGTGTAGGAAACTTAGCATGTAGGTAAACTCTTGTTATTCTAGCATAATGGAATAAAGCACCTATGGAGACACATTAAAAGCGAAGTGTATGCTACAGAAGTTCCAAACCGTGAGGAATTATGGTGTCGTACGCAGGACAGTGAGGCGAGTACCAGTAACAATCCCGGAGCTTTGGAAAGTGTGCTACAGTCACATTTGCAACGGGCTGCAGCATTCTTTGAGCAAGGGGCCATGAGTTTTGAACATTTGCTCTAAAGCATGTTGTATAGTACTGTTAATAAATAACACTGTAAATGATGGACATCTCATTTACAATCCTCTGACTCCAACACATCCATAACGGATCTGTGAAGTGCCGTAACTCCCAAACTATTAAGATTTCGCAATATGCCCATTTAGTAATTTGTATTCAATAACTTCTCCGGAATACACCCCCTGATTTTTGCTAAATTTTTACTGAACACCATATATATATATATATATATATATATATATATATATATATATATATATATATATATATATATATAGTAGAATTAGACTGTAGAGAATGAGTAGACTGTAGCACCAGTCGTGTATATGTATATATATATATATATATATATATATATATATATATATAGTAGAATTAGACTGTAGAGTAGGAGTAGACTGTAGCACCAGTCGTATATATATATATATATATATATATATATATATATATATATATATATATAGTAGTAGACTGTAGAGTTGGAGTAGACTGTAGCACCAGTCGTGCAGAGCAGTACTCCCAAAGTGGGTGTAAAGCTGATGGCAGGGAGAGCTGGAGCTCAAGTTTCATTAGCCCTCGGAACTAGTTCCCGACCATCCCCCTTTCCTGAACTTTTTCAGTGTTTCAGTAACACAGAGTAGGCCAGCATCCTCTCTAATACAAATTTCTCTAACTGTCTTCGCCAAACTACATGCATAGTACACACTACACTTCCTTTTCTAAATTAAAGAAAAATAGCGCATTTAGACCTTGCCTCGGAGTCCCCAGGGGGGGGACCACAAATCCCCCCAACATCCTCCCCTCTCCCGGTGACGACTCTATGAGTTGCCTGGAACCACTGTCTGACTCACTTTTTCTTCATTTCTGCAACATTCGCGGCCTTTCCTCTACTTTCTCTCTGTTGAACATCACCTCTTCTAAACCTCACCTCTTTTTAACCGAGACTTAGCTGTCTAAGGCAACTGACAGCAAACCCTTTTCTGTATCCTCCTACTTTCTCTATACTCATTTCAAAGCCACAAGTGGCTGTTGTGTATATCGTCACCCTCATAAAGAAACTGCTTAAGTCATTTTCCAGCAATTTCTGAATTTTTGCCTAAATCAACTCATCATCATGTGGCGCACCTATTGGTATAGCTGCCTTTGCCAGGTCTAGGGTGTGAGTGGTCTAAAATGTGCCTCAAGTTTCTGCCTAAGTCATTGAAAATTAAGAAAATGAGACAAGTCTTTTTCAATTTCCCAAAATGTAGAAAAATGACTTAAGCTGTTTCCTTATGAGGGTAACAATATGTACACAAGGACATATCTTGCCCTCGTGTTCCTGAACTTGAATCTTCTGAATTCTCTACTCTCTGGCTTCGGCTTTCCTGTCATTCTCTGGCTAAATATATCTGTGCTGTTTACTTATCCCCTAATTCTACTGACTATCAAAAATTCTTTGACTATCTTACTTCTACAATGGAGCACATTCTATCCATTTCTCCTTTCTCTGAAATCTCCATTCTAGGAGATTTCAATGTTCACCACCACCTTTGGCTCTCCTCTCCTTTCACTGATCCACCTGGTGAACAGGCCTACATCTTTTCTATCCTTAATGACCTAGAGCAGCTTGTACAGCACCCTACCCGTATCCCAGACATCCTTGGAGAGAGCTCCGACATATTTGATCTCTTCCTTACAACTAAACCTCCTGCTTACACTGTTAATCTTTTCTCTTCGTTGGGCTCCTCTGATCACAACCTTATTACCTTAACCTGTCCTATCGCTCTGTTACAGCCTGTGGACCCTCCAAAGAAACGGCAACTGTGGCACTTTGGAGCTGGAGATTGGGAGACCCTCAGGCAGTACTTCTTTGATTTCCTCTGGAATGATCATTGCTTCCATGGCTGGGAGCCATCAGAGTGTGCCATGGACATTACAGAGGTTATTCTCTTAGGCATGGAAGCATACATTCCTTTCTCATGTCCTTTGACTAATGCAAGAAAGCCTTGGTTTAATCATGAGTGTTTTAATGCTGTCCGCAACAAGGAGAGGGCCTATAAAAGGTACCAGCGCCAACCCACCCCTGAATCACATCTTTTTTATGTTTCTGCCTGGAATCATGCTAAGTCTGTTCTTCGTTGTGTTAAAAATGATTTCATCCGCACTATTTGCTCTCAACTCTCCAACTCGAATTCTTCCCCCTTCTTCTGGCACCTTGCCAAAAACCTTTCTAACAACTTTACCTCATAATCCTTACCTCCTCTTTTCTGCTCTGATGGCTCTGTAGCTATTTCTTCCACTGATAAAGCAGATCTCTTTGCTCCGAATTTCTCCTCCAATTCCACCTCTGACGATTCCGGTGCTGTTTCTCCATCACATCCCCTCTCTGACTTCCTCATGGCTGACATTAAAATTTCCTCAGCTGATGTAGTTTCTGCCATCACTGGCCTCAGTACTAACAAGGCATATGGGCCTGATGGAGACCCTCCTGTTGTCCTCAAGAACCGTGCTGCTGTGCTTATACCTTGCTTAGGTAAACTTTCGCCTTTGTCTTTCAACTTGTACCTTTCCTTCTTGCTGGAAGTTTGCACTCATTCAGCCAGTCCCAGAGAAGGTCGACCATTCTCTAATTATCGTCCAATTGCTTTAACATCCTGTGTCTCAAAAGTTTTTGAGTCTATTCTTAACAGAAAAAATTTAAAGTATCTTTCCTATCACAACCTTCTTTCTGATCGTCAGTATGGGTTCCGTCAGGGACGCTCCACTGGCGATCTTCTCACCTACCTTTCAGACTCCTGATCATCCTCCTTTCGGGACTTTGGCGAAAGCTTTGCATTGCACTTGACATCTCAAAGGCTTTCGATCGAGTCTGGCACAGATCTTTAATTTCCAAACTGCCCTCTTACGGTTTCTATCCTTCTACCTGTGCCTTCATATACAGCTTCCTTTCTGGTCGTTCTGTAGCCGCTGTTGTAGACGGTCATTGTTCTTCTCCTAGATCTATTAATAGTGGTGTTCCTCAGGGCTCTGTCCTATCACCAACTCTCTTCCTTTTATTCATCAATGATCTTCAAAGCTGTACATCTAACCTTATCGACTCGTATGCTGATGAGTCCACCCTTCACCTTTCCATTCAGTTCCCGCAACGTCCATCCCAGCAGTTACTTCCACAAACAAGAGATGAGACTGTGGCACTCCTAATGTCTGACCTGGCTCATATCTCTGATTGAGGTAAACATAATCTTGTTTTTAATGCATCTAAGACTCAGTTTTTACACCTATCAACCCGACAGAATCTTCCACAGGAGTACCCACTAAAATTTAATAATATCCAGCTCAATCCAGCATCATCCTTGAACATGCTTGACGTTTCATTCACTTGAGATTTATCTTGGAAATATTATATTACATCTCTTGTAAAATCTACTTCCAAGAGATTTGGTGTGCTCAGCTGACTTTGTACCTTCTTTACCCCTGCACAGTTGTTGACTTTATACATGGGATTTATTCACCCCTGTATGCAGTGCAACTTATGTGCGGGGAGGCTCCCCACATACAGCTCTTCTTAATAGGGTGGAGTCAAAGGCATTACGTCTCATTAACTCTGCTCCTCTTACTGGATCCCTTCAACCTCTGTCACTTCGCCACACTGTTGCCTCTTCATCTCTTTTCTATCGCAACTTCCTTGGTCAATGATTCTCTGAACTGTCTGCTTATATCCCTCCACCTCTCCGATGGGTGCGTAGCACCCGTCTAGCAATAAACTCTCATCACTTTTCTGTCCAACTCTCTAATGCAAGAGTTATCCGTTACTCCCAATCCTTCATTTATGCAATAGGTCAACTCTGGAACTGTCCCCCTCTGTCTGTATTTCCTACTTCCTATGATCTCCAGTCTTTCAAATGCAGTGTGTCCTGGCATCTCGAAATGAACAGATCTTGAAATTAGCTCTCTTTTGTATTGTTTTTCTTTTTTTCTTAGAAGGAATTCTTTTGCTGGCTCCTAGCCTTTGGTTCATTCTTCCTCGCATAAATAAATAAATAAATTTTTCTTTTTTTCTTAGAAGGAATTCTTTTGCTGGCTCCTAGCCTTTGGTTCATTCTTCCTCGCATAAATAAATAAATAAATAAAATATATATATATATAGGACTATCTCTATCTATCAGTATCTATCTATCTATCTATCTATCTATATTTATATCGGACTATCTCTATCTATCAATATCTATCTATCTCTATATATATATATATATATATATATATATATATATATATATATATATATGTATATTTTCATTCATTCAGTCCTTGCCAGACGCCATGTATCCCAATCGGGGTGGCCAAGGGCTTAGAGTTAATTGTTTTACAGGGAGGGGCACTAATCCTCCACCAACCCCACTTGACACGTAGGGATGCCAACAGCATCTGGTGTTCTCAGGCGGTCACCCATGCAAGTACTAACCAGACCCATATATATATATATATATATATATATATATATATATATATGTATATATATATATATATATATATATATATATATATATATATGCATGTATCTATCGGACTAAATCTATCTATATATATATATATGTCTTTATATATACATACATACACTTATAATTAGTAGTAGGTGGGGGTGCTCACCATCCACTTACTCGATGTAGTGTTGCTCTTGCTTGGCTGCCCGTTCCTCTCTTCCTTCCTTCTTTCCTTCCTACCACATCCTTCTTTCCTTCTTTCTTTCCTTCCTTCCTCTTATGTCCTTCTTGTCTTCTTTTTTCCTTTCTTTCTCTTATGTCCTTCTTTCCTTCTTTCCGCTTCCTTTTGTCTGTGGGTGACTACACTGAGTAACAAGTCAAATGGTTTCATGCACACCAGGAAACCATTTACTACGCTGGGTGATAAACACATAACCAAACTATAGTGCCTGGTGGTTTAGAGGGTAATTGGGTAATTAACCCGCCGCATGCCGGCAGTCTTTGGACCCTCATGGAACCGTTGTGCTGGCCAATTTCAACTTTATTCTTTTTTTTTGCTAGGGAGGTTAGAAATGATGAGAAAACATGGAAAACAACCATAAAAGTATTCACAGAAGCCATTTAGGTCAATTTTGAGATTGATTCTCCCTGAGCAGGCAACTGAAAACTTCAGAGTAATGCCTGCTACTGCCACAGAGTGAGAGGAGGCAGAAGCTCTCCATTTTCTTCATCAGTAACTATGGTATTTGAGCCAAGGACACTCCTCTTGGGTATATAGATGATAAACGAATGCCTAGAGAGGCCTTGAGAGGAGCAGGAATATCCCAGCTATTTTTTTGGTGCCTAATATGGGTTTTCGAATTTTTGGCAAATATATCAAATTGCCTACTTACATGTACATCGCTGGCACTGTCTGCACATATATGGGCCAACGTACATGTATGTTGCTGGCACAGGGCAGGTTAAGGCATTCCAACCGGATTAAGCTTGTACAAGATTATATCCAAGGGGTGGTTGAGGTTTATTGCTCAAGTAATGCCACTCATGGATGAGTGAGGCTGGTCACTCTAATCTATATATATATATATATATATACCGGTATATATTGTTACATAGCCTATGATTTCATCATCCTTTGTATAATTCTAACGTACAGTATGCTGCATGTTTGATCACTATTTGCCTCGTGGCTTCCATAGTGTGTTTTCTACCTCACTCCCCCCCCCTCCTCCCTTATAGTAGAGTAAGTCGTTCTTTCTGTTGTTCAGAGCAGGAGTGTCAACTCTTTGTCCCCTGTGGCTTCATTTGTACTTCCTTCTTACAAGTTGTATCAAGCTCTGCCGGCCCCTATATAATGAGCTCAGTCTCTGCATTAATTGCCACTTAGATCTATTCCTCATTTTGTTCACATCTATGTCCCCCCCTGTACAGTTGTTATTATTATTGTGAGTGCTCATGAAGTCTCCAACCATCTAGCTGCTGTGTAATTTGAGTATAAGTGTTGTTGCATTTTTTCTTGTACTGTATAGCATAAGGTGTTAATTCGTAGGCCTGGTAAGGTTTTTGTGATTCATGTAAAGTTCATATTGTCAGCCATTATTAATAATATTTTGTATCTGTAATAGTATATCTTGCATTAACTGAGCATTATCCGGTTTTCTCATTTTATCAGGGCTGACTTAGATAAATTTGCTCTTGCTGATTTCGTGTTGGTGGCGGCTATTGCAGTTAACCATATATTTAACTTGTTTTTTGCCATTACATTATCCTTATGAGTCCTGAATGTTTTGTTGTTAGTGAGCATTAAACTTTAACTTGTAATTTTACCTAACTCTTTTGTTTTGAACCTGGAACTTTGTGGGACAGTTTTCTCTGTTCCGTAACAATATATATACAGTATATATAAATAACGCCGGGAATAGTCATGGAGGGCACCACAACAACCCCAGTAGGAGCCTATGGAGGGGCGGACAGAGCGCGGTCTGACTCCGGGCGACAGGGACGTAAGTCCACCCAGGCCGCATGCCCCTATGACCCAGAACTCACCCACCGCCACCATAGCAGGAAAAGGAGACTACCTTGCGGGCTAGCTGACCCTCGACAGGATCGGGGTGGAGCTAGTTCCTCAGCTCCAGGCAGCACCCTAGCAACAACCAGCAGCCGCGCCCTCTGTGAGATGGCCAGTAGCCACTCAGCCCTTCAGGAGAAGGCCTGTAGCCACTCAGAAGGCTTTCAGGAGATGGCCTGTAGCCGTTCTGCCCCTCAGGAGATGGCCTGTAACTGCTCCCCACTAAGAGCCACAGCCTGTAGCCAGGCTCAGGCGACAGCTGATAGCCGCACCCCTAAAAGGCCATGGCCTATAGCCAGGCCACACAGCAGGAGATGGCTGGTAGCCACTTCCCCGTCAGGTGCTGCTATCCCTCCCCCTACAGGAACCAGCAACGGCCAGTAGCCACGCTGGGAAGAGAAGGGTATGTCCCCTCTCCTCCTGTAGTTGCCTCAGAGGACACGACACAGGTAGTATCCACGCCTGTCAGCAGGAGACGGCCTGCAGCCACTCCTCGTCAGCACGTCGTCCTCCGCACAGGAACTCGGCAATGGCTGGTAGCCGTGCCAACAGGCAAGCAACGGCCGGTAGCCGCACTTTGCCTTCGCCCCCATCAGGGAGTTGGGCCCTGGTGACGGCCAGCAGCTGGGCCGATGACCAAGGGATGGCCAGTAGCTGCCCTCGTTTGATTGCCCATGGGAACCCAGCGACGGCTGGTAGCCACTTCGGGAGGAGCGCCAAGGCCCTTGCCCTCTGTGACTCCACTACGAGAGGACAATCTGCCATCAGATCTGCAAACCGGTGGGGGCACAGACGACCCTGCTGTCCACCACGAGCGAGGCAACCTTTGGGAGGAAGGTCTCAGCCCTGAGGACTGTTGGAGAGGCCTTGTGCTATCCCCAGGGCTATTCTCTGTGCAGCTGGTTCTGGAGGGACCGTACGTGACAGACTCCGATTGAGGCCGATTCCAGGAACCTCTTCGGCCCCAGTCCTGAGGGCTGCACTCCAGTTCCCAGCCCTGACAGTGAAGGGCCCTTCGCCGCACGCAGCCCCGGACGAGAAAGGACACCCCTACAAGTGGTCCCATGGCCGCAGGACACAGAGACCCTTGGCGAGGCTCAGCCCCCATCAGGATCCAGGCTGTAAGCTTCCCCACTGACCTCTGCCATCCCTGCCGCCTTAACCAGATCCCGACAGTGAGTGACAGTGCAAGTGTAGTGACACTGAAACAGTGACTGTCAGACAGGACAGTGTATGAAAAAAATGAAGGGAAATTAAGTAAAAGATCTTCCAGGATACAGTGACTTCAGTGTAGACTTCTAGTGAATACAGTGACACGAGGAAGAGCCCGGAAGTGAACACAGTGACCCCAGTGAAAAAGTACGATCCGCACCCCAGGCCTAGTAATAAATATCCCCAGCCTAATAGGGCCTAAGATCAAGTCACGTACCCAAGTGTTAATATAAATTTCCCCTAGTGTGCCAGTGACAATTCCCCCTGCCCAAGATTACAAGTGCTGTTCAGTGTGCTGTTCACTTTGACCCAGAATTATTGTCCGATCAGTATCCTGCACGATACTGCCACCCAATATCTCAGTACATATCCTATAGTTGTCTAGATTATTGTCTGTGACGTCTGCTTGTTCTTAAGCTTAGAATTTGTCAATATATGTGTAAAGTTATTGCCCTGAGTTTTTATGCCCTGCCTCTCTCATGGTACTTAACCCCTTAACCGTGGGGCATCACTTTTGTGATGCCTGGGAGCAAGGGATCATACCGTGGGGCGTCACTTTTGTGATTCTGTGTTATTTTGAATTCACCTGGGCTTTCAAATGGTGGCTTGTATCATCTATCAGTACTGCCAGTGTCCAACACTAGTCAGCACTCCTAATCTCATCTGTACTCCCATCCATTGTTGACAAATTAGCCATTTCTCCCCATTCTTGACTCCCCTCCCTACCCTCCCTCCATTACCCTATCCTCTCGCCTGCCCGGCCGTGCTACGCTAAGTAAATCTTCCCTGGAATTTTTCACTGATTTCATCCATTGAAATAAGCCCTATGCCCTATTCTTATACCAAATAATATATACAAGAAAGAAATATGGTAAGTGAGGGTGCCATACACCTAGAATTGGCTAATTATCATCTGACAACACCTCACGTGCACTCGTTTGCTAATTTTCGCTGTTTATTTCCCCTTTAAATATGCTGTATAATCTATTTTCGTAATAAAAATATATATAAGAAAGGAAGGGAGAAGCCTAAGTGATATTTACATTCACCTGGAACTACCTAATTATTGCAGGCCACCACACTGTATTCTATGCTAAGTAAATCTTCCCTGGAATTTTCCACTGATTGCATCCATTGGAATAAGCCCTATGCCCTATTCTTATACCAAATAATATATACAAAAAAAAATAAGGTAAGTGATAGTGCCATACACCTGGAATTGGCTAATTATCACCTGACAACACCTCACGTGCACTCGTTCGCTAATTTTCGCTGCTTATTTCCCCTTGAAATATGCTGTATGATCTATTTTCGTAATAAATATACATATAAAGAGGGAAGGGAGAAGCCTAAGTGATATTTACATTCACCTGGAACTACCTAATTTATAATGTATTGTCTAGATTTCCTGCCAATCATTTCACTGCTATATATTAGCTGCTGTCAAGAGGCTGACGTTGGCAGTAATGCATTTCCTTAGGTAGGCCACCCCCGGCCCACCCCTATCAGTTCACTGTCATCTTCCAATGTGAAGGTACGTCTGTTTGCTCCTGCTAACTTCAGCCACTTTTCACCCCCATGGAAAGGGCCCTGTGATCTTTACCCCCTACTAAACCTCGTGTGGAAAGAGGTAAAGGGCTGACAATTGATAAAAGAGTGACTACGATCTTTCTATTGAGTAAAACAGTGCAAGTGGAATTGTAAATAATGTGTAAATAATGTGTAAACAGCAAGTGAAAGTAATGAATGTAAATATACGTGAACAGTGGAAAATAGTTTTATAAGTTACTTCAAGTGACAGTGCATAACACAGTGTAAATAAAATAGAAATGTAAATAACGTAAATAAAATAGAGAACGTAAATAGAAATGTAAATGAGTAGTATTATAAGAATACGAGTATATACCCTAGGAGTAATGAAAGTGAAAGTTTCACTCTATCATGTATGAATACTATGAGTTATGAGAGTGAAGGTGAAAGTGACATTCACTCTCAAAGCTAGTATACAGGACGAGAAAGTAAATGCTACGTATTTTACTGAAATTGAATCCCTACAGTGACAATAAACTTACTGAAGGAAACTTATGGATAAAGACTGTAGATATATATACGTGTTATATAGTAACAGAAATATAAACTGTGAATGTTTTTATGAATAATAGACAACACTAGCGGCGAACGATCGGAAGTGGGATGGTCATACGCCCTCGTAATTTCCATTGTTTTCACAGTGTTTTTTTGGGGGAGTATGGATTCCAAACTATTTGAGAATCATATATTAGTTTTTTTTTGTGATAATATCAGGCTGTGGTAATCATATTACGAGTTGTCGGGAAGTGTAAAGTGGAGACTTCGTTACCCAACTTCAGAGGTCTCCACAAGTCCTACGGTACTCGACGAAGGCCCAACAAACACCCAGGGAGAAAGCTGAAGGTATGTGCCATAAGCATATATGATTTTAATATTCTAGGACTAATAACTGATTTTTGGCAAATATTTTTAGAGAGTCTGTTGGAGCGCGAATATGCCCGCGGAAGCCGAAAGTCAAAGCAAAACAAGCCCGCGGTGTAAGGGTTAAGCTCCAATCTAGAAAGAACCCAGCAGCATCCTAGGCATTTCTAGTGTGGGAAGCTGCCCTAAAAACACCTAGCATAACACTGGTGGACAGAGGTGGTTTTTGACCCGGGCATACGAGAAGGGCATTCAGGGAATACCAGCAAAATGGCAACCAAACCTCACGTGCAATTGTATAAATTTGACCCTGAACAATATGACGTCCACACATATCCAGCAATTATTAACCTGCCCCATCCCGACCACTTTTCCACCAGACTCCCCCCAGTCCTGGCCATTTTTGGATTTTTTTTTTTTTTGGCTCAAACCTCCGCTTTTGGTGAGAAACATCTAAAATTCATAGACAAATCGCTCACCTGAGGTTTAAAATACTCGATCCAGGTAGGAGTACCTCCTTACCTTACAGGGTTTTCTATCAGGCTGGCTGCAAAGAAAACGAGTTCTATGGGAGGATAACTATTCCACACCACTCATAAACGGTATTTATTTATTTATTTGGTACGAATTTATTTGTAGTACGAGAGTATATTGGTTTTCAAACGGTAATATAGGCATTATAAGCATTGTTTCACTCACTAACTGATCACCATTCCTGACCTTTTTTTGCCACATTACCTGATCATCATTTCTGACTGTTTCTTTCTCTAATGTTTGTCCTCCACATTGTCATCGATTGGGGAATCACTCTGGCCCTGAATTTCGTACCGTGGCATGACATGGCTTTACTGGCCAGTCACTGATAACAGGTGAATTGCTGAGAAAAGGGCATGCAGGGGGGGGAGGAGGTCATGCTGGGTAAGGCATTGTCCCTGCCTGGCATCTTGTAAAGGAAGGTGTCCTGTGTATACGTGCCAAAAATCACTCGTGAAAATTGAAAATTGTGCAAATTAGGGACCTTGCAATTGATTCGCGTTTATGTACGTCGACGGGATTGGCAGTAACAAAACATGTGGACGTTAATTCACGTTGACAGGACGCCGCGGGTTAAGCCATTACTAGATATCGGATTCGAGGACAACAAACAGAAAATAGTTGTCACACTTCCATTATTGGGTAAAGTGGCAGCAAATATTGCACCAAAAATCGTCCCAGGGCTGACATGGCAAAACTTTACAAAACTCGTAATCCAGGCCATCATGGCCTCACTGGGAAAAGTGGTAGCACTATCCTAATTGGATAATTTGACATATGATGGCAACTTGGACAACACTTTGATCCAGGCCAGTCAACTCATCACCACTGCCTACCCGGAGGCAAATGATGAAACCCAGGAACAATATAGCTTCAACACCCTCCTCAGAGTCCTCCCCAGCATGGTCAAGGAGCACTTCACGATCCATGACCCAACAGGAGACCTGAACAGGGACATCCAACTCATACGATGCCTTCTGACCTCTCGCCCCACCCCTCAGCAAATTAACATGGTGAATAAGTTCCCCATGAATAAACCCGCACCACACATCAAGCCATGTCCGCCTATGCCATACACCAGCCCCACCCCGGCACCCAGCTTGCCCAGGGTACACCTCACCAACAGACACCCCAGCCACAAGGAGAACCCCAACCTTATCCTAAGTAATCCCTGGGCATTCTGTGCATGAAGTTCCAGATGTCCTCTTCATGACATCCGAGACCAATTGAAGGCTGTTGGACATAAACAAACCACCCCAGGCTGACATAAAGTTTCCTCATTAGAAAACTAGGGGCCTGAGGACGAACCCTCACCCACGAAGGAAATCAACCCCAGGGAGACAGAGCAGGAGGAGGAAGAAGGCGGTCCACGACAGTTGGATTTTTAGGACCACTCCCGCACCTCCCCATAGTGGCGGGGGCCACTTCCCCCAAATATCGTCCCCCAGTCCACAACAAGATGAGGCTGAACAGGGTGAAAGCCAGGCTTTTGGTCGATACGGGAGCAGCCAGATCATGCCTGTACATTCATTTTTACTCCCATCATAAGTCGACCTTTGGCCCGCTTTTCCTGACATCAACTCATCTTGTGGACACGGGGGACGACCCCCTGCTTATCCAAGGGGAAACCTGGGCCCTATGTGTCGACACTCACCAACTGGCATCAACACAACACAAAATTCATCATATTTGACTCCACCTGACATAACTATGATGGATACCTGGGATTGGACCTGCTGCAGAAATTGCAAGCCACCATCGATTGCCACAACAGACAGCTCCAGTTCCAGAAATCCCCCTCCCCCCTCCCCCCCAGGCCCCCTCCAGAGCGCACTTGCACACCCCACCCTCCAACCCTGCCCCCTCCCTCCCGACCCCCCCCCACCCCCCCTCCCATGTTCCCCGCTACCTCCTCCTCCACAGTAATACGATCCCCCACCACCACGAAGCCTGGTTGCCCTTTAACAGACCTACAGATACATCTGTCCTGTTCTTCCCACACCTGCCACCAGGAACTCTCTCGGCCTGCCTCCTGCCCCCAACTTTTCTCCCCCCCCATATCGCAGCAGTCTGAGTTGCAAACCTTGCCCCATCCCCCCTAACGCTATCTAAAGGACTTATGATAGGGGAGATGGAAGAGGCTGAGCCCTGCCCAACCTTCCCTCCGGCTCTCCTGCCCCCTTGCTCCCCTTCCCGACCACCTCTCCCCTCACCAATCAGACACCCTCCACTGCCTCCTCCCGGACTTCCAGGACCTCTTCGCGGCAGGGTCTTCTGACGTCTGACACACCACCTACCTGGCTCACGAAATTCACACAACGGGCCCACCAATCCACCAGCCATCCCTGCGGAAAAATCCCAAGCAACAGGAGGAGGAGGACCGCCAGGTCCAGGAAATGATCGAGGCCAGGGTAATTTCCCCTTCTACCTGCCCCTGGTCCTCTCTCGTCATTCTCGTAAAGAAGAAAGATGGCACCATGCAGTTCTGCGTCGACTACCGCCGACTAAACGCCGTGACCATCAAAGACGCAACCCGACTTCCTAGGATAGATGATTCCCTCGATTCCCTGTACGTTGCCTCCTGGTTCTCCACCCTCGATCTACAGTCGGGGTTTTGGCAGGTCCCGGTACTACCAGAAGACAGAGATAAGACCGCCTTCTCTACCAGCAACGGGAAGCATTACGAGTTTAACGTCTTACCGTTCAGCCTCTGTAATGCCCTGGCCACCTTCTGGCGATTATTGGAATCTGTCCTCAGCGGCCTCACCTGGGAGATCTGTTTAGCTTACTTGGATGACATTATTGTGTTCAGCAAGACCTGGGCCAACCATCTCCAACACCTCAGAAAAGTCTTTGCCCAAATCCGACAGGGCAGCCTTAAATTTCGGTCCTCCAAATGCGTCCTGGCCGCCAGAACCATCTCTTTCCTGGGGCACATCATCTCCCAGGATGGCATATCCCCCGACCCAGACAAGCTCCACGCCATCACGGACATTCCTTCGCCACAAGACGTCCACGGAGTCCGGGCCTTCCTCGGCCTGACATCCTATTACTGACGCTTCATGAAGGGGTTCGCCCACATTGCCAAACCACTCCACGACCTCACCTGGAAAGGAGAACCTTTCATTTGGATGGATGAGAGGCAAGCCGCCTTCCAACAACTAAATGCCAAGCTTATCTCCACACCAGTCGTGGCCTTCCCCGACTACTCCCTCCCGTTCCATCTCTACATCAACATCTCCTTGGTGGCCATAGGCACTGTGTTAGCCCAAGTCCACCCTCAATCAGGTGGAAAAGAATTACACCGCCACCAAGAGGGAATACCTAGGCATTGCCTGGGTATTAGAGCACTTCTGGGCATACCTGTTGGGGACCCAGGTTACTATCATTACTGACCACCAGTTTCTCCAATAGCTGCGGCAATCAGATACCCACAATGCCCAGCTCATCAGATGGTGCGAAATGCTGGAGGAGTCTAACTATGAAATCTCCTACTGCCCCGGCAAACTCCATACAAGTGTGGACACTCTCTCTCGGCTCCCCATCAATGCCATGCAGCGCAAACCTGACCTCCAACAGTGGCAAAACAGGGAACGACCCTCCTGGATCTCCCCACATCTCTTCCAGAAACTACACCACCAGGGCGACCACTTGTTCACCCTGTTGGGGCATATTGTCCTCACTTCCGACACCGCCCTCGACTCCCTCTGGCACCTATATACCCACAATGGAATACACCTGGGCACAAAGAAACTCCTGCAGATTTTCAGTGATGTATACTGGACTCCTAACCCATCAACCCCAGCCAAGGATATTATCCAATCCGGCCAGGCGTTCGCTTTAAGGAAGAACATCACCCACACTGCCAGCCTATCAGGACACATCACCACCCACAAACCCTGGCAATTACTCTCAGTTGACATAGTGGGGCCCTTGCCTCCAAAATCAGGCTACTGATACGTCATCACTTTCGTCGATACTTACTCTAAATTCATCGTCGCTTGCCCAGCAAAGGAACATCACGCTGTTGCAGTCGCCAATGCATTGGTCCATCATGTGTTTCCCTATTTTGGCATCCCACAAGCCATACACTCCAACAATGCCCCAGAATTCACCGGCAAGAGTTAGCTAAAGTCTTTGGGTACCACATCTCCCACTCATCCTCCTACTGGCCACAAGGGAACGTTATCTGCGAACAAAGCCACCTTCCCTTAATGAACCAGCTCCACACCGGGATAGAAGAAACGAAGAACAAGGACTGGCCGGCACATGTCAAGATCATGCAATGGGGCATAAACTCTTGCCCACGAGAGGATGGCATCTCGCCTCACGAACGTGTGTTTGGGGAAGCACCCCTCCTCCTACCCCTACAGCAACACCACAACCCCCTGTCGCCTCCCCCACGTCTGATACCCTTCACCATCTCAAAAGGCAGCTTTCACACCTACATAATAACTTAGACCTCTGACCCAACACCACCTCCAGCCCATACAAGCCAGGTGACACCGTCATGATAGCCAAGCTCCCTACACCTCACAAACTCGCACCTCGCTTCACGGGACCCTACACCATCACCAACTTCCCCAACTCCTACCAAGTGACGGTGGATTACCACAACACACCCCAAACACTCAGGAATTGCCATGTCTGCCCGTTTTGCACCCCCACTTCCCCAACCTCCACCCAACACTCCCCGCCACCCGCTACCTCCGCCAAACCTCCCCCTAACTCCTACGACTGCTACATATCCCCTTCACCCTCCCTATCCGCCTCCCCCTCCCCGTCCTCCCCCACCCCGCCACCCATCACGCCGCATCACACCTCACCTGACGACTCACCAACACTGCAAAGTCCAAACCCCTCTCCCATCCCTTCCCCGCCACCCTCCCCATCCTCCACTTCCAGCGCCACGTCTCCTGCCCACGCACCGACCACACCAACCTCTCCCTCCCCCGCCCACCCTTCACCACATTTGACGCCCATCACCGCCCCCAGCCCCGTCATCGCAACACCATCCCCACGCACCCCTCCGACCTCCCCACCACACGCAACCCAAACAGACCCCCACCACACATCCAACTTGCCGCCCACAGCCACCCTAAAGACCACCATCACACGCTCCAGACTCCTTTCATGCCCACCCGCAGGATGTGCCACCACCCCTACGCCACCCACCTCACCACATAACCGTACTCCTTCCCTTCCTGCCCCTCCTAACACGAGCCCTATCACTTTCATGCTACACCAGGCACAAATCCCGTCCGCCACTACTCCCCAGAAACACAACACCGCATTGCCCAGTCATAAAACCCCACGCTCCCCAGAAGTCTCCAGCATTCAGCATAGCCCTCGAAAGGAGACAAGACTTACCACTATGTGAGTACAACAAGCTACATGGGCACCGCCCTTCAGCCAAAAACACCGCGTCCGTGGCCCTTTCCACCTCCTGCAACTCCTCCACACTGCCACTGACCCATCCACCCTCTTCATCACCTGCAACACCAAGCTGGATGAAAACCCGGCCACCACAGCCTGGAATGCCCTCTTACAACACCTCCAGCCAGTGCACTACACCAACAACACCAAAGTCTATCACCTCCAGTCACAGGGATGACTTTTTCCCCAACAACGGTGGTAAAATGCCAGGAATAGTCATGGAGGGCACCATAACAACCCCAGGAGGAGCCTACGGAGGGGTGGACAGAGCGCGGCCCGACTCAGGGCGACAGGGATGTAAGTCTGCCCTGGCCACGCGCCCCTATGACCCAGAACTCACCCGCCGCCACCATAGCAGGAAAAGGAGACTACCTTGCGGGCAAGCTGACCCTCGACAGGATCGGGTTGGAGCTAGTTCCACAGCTCCAGGCAGCACCCCAGCGACAACCAGCAGCCGCACCCTTTGTGAGATGGCCAGTAGCCACTCAGCCCTTCAGGAGACGACCTGTAGCCGCTCCCCACTAAGAGCCACGGCCTGTAGACAGGCTCAGGTGACAGCCGGTAGCCGCACCCCTAAAAGGCCACGACCTGTAGCCAGACCACACGGCAGGGGATGGCCGCTAGCCACTCCCCTGTCAGGTGCTGCTATCCCCCCTCCCTACAAGAACCAGTGACGGGCAGTAGCTGCACTGGAGAAAGAAGGGTACATCCCCTCTCCTCCTGTAGTTGGCTCAGAGGACACGACACAAGCGACGGCCGGTAGCCACGCCTGTCGGCAGGAGATGGCCTGCAGCCGCTCCTCATCAGCACGTCGTTCTCCACACAGGAACTCAGCGACAGTTGGTAGCCATGCCAATAGACAAGTGAAGGCCAGTAGCCGCACTTCGCTTGTGCCCCCGTCAGGGAGATGGGCCCCAGCAACGGTCAGCAGCTATGCTGATGACGAAGGGATGGCCAGTAGTCGCCATCATTTCGTTGCCCACGGAAACCCAGCGACGATTGGTAGCCGCACTGGGGAGGAATGCCAAAGCCCTCGCCCCCTGTGACACCACTACGAGAGGGCAATCTGCCTTCAGACCTGCCGACCGGCGGGGGCACAGATGACCCTGCTGTCCACCAAGAGCGAGGCAACCTACAGGAGGAAGGTCTCAGCCCCAAGGACTGTTGGAGAGGCTTTTTGCTATCCCCAGGGCTATTCTCTGTGCTGCCGGCTCCGGAGAGACCCTACCTGACAGACTCCGACAGAGGCCAATGCCGCAGCCCGTTCCTGACAGCGTCCCCAACTGCAGGAGACTGCCGCCGTTGGGACCCTGAGACCACCCCCAGGAACCCCAAGTGGGACCTCTCCCCACCGAAATGCAGGAGACACTCTTCCTCCACCAGGCACCTGAGTGAGCACATCAGGAACCTCTTTGACCCCAGTCCTGAGGGCACACTCCAGTTCCCAGCCCCGACAGTGAGTGGCCCCTCACTGCATAGAGCCCCAGACGAGAAAGGACGCCCCTACGAGTGGTCCCGTGGCCGTGGGACACAGAGGCCCTTGATGAGGCTCAGCCCCCATCAGGATCCGGGCTGTAAGCTTCCCCGCCACCCTCTTCCATCACTGCTGCCTTACCCAAATCCCGACAGTGCGTGACAGTGCAAGTGTAGTGACACTGAAACGGTGACTGTCAGGCAGGACAGCGAATGAATAAGTGAAGGGAATTTAAGTAAAAGATCTTCCAGGATACAGTGACTTAAGTGTAGACCTCTAGTGAATACAGTGATGCGAGGAAGAGCCTGGAAGTGAACACAGTGACCTCAGTGAATAAGTAAGATCCACACCCCAGGTCTAGTAATAAATATCCCCAGCCTAATAGGGCCTAAGACCAAGTCATGTACCCAAGTGTTAATGTAAATTTCCCCTAGTGTGCCAGTGACAATTCCCCCTGCCCAAGATTACAAGTGCTGTTCAGTGTGTTCACTTTGACCCAGAATTATTGTCCGATTAGTATCCAGCGCAATACTGCCCCCCAATATCTCAGTACATGTCCTATGGTTGTCTAGATTACTGTTTGTGAAGTCTGCATGTTCCTAAGCTTAGAATTTGTCAATATACGTGTAAGGTTGTTGCCCTGAGTTTTTATGCCCTGCCTCTCTCTTGGTACTTAAGCTCTGATCTAGAGAGAACCCAGCCGCATCATAGGCGTTTCTAGTGCAGGAAGCCACCCTAAAAACACCTAGCATAAAAATATACATACATACATATATATATATATATATATATATATATATATATATATATATATATATATATATATATATATATATATATATGAGTGTGGCATGCGTATTATGGAGGATATTATCTTGGGCATGGAAGCATACATTCCTTTCTCATATCCTTTGACTAATGCAAAGAAACCTTGGATTAATCACAATTGTTCTGATGCTGTCCACAAAGAGAAGGCCTACAAAAAGTTCTAAAGCCAACCCACCTCTGAATCTCATCTTTTTTTATATTTCTGCCCGGAATCATGCAAAGTCTGTTCTTTGCTCTGGTGAAAATAATTTCATCCATAGTAGATGCTCTGAAGTTTCCAACTCGAATTCTTCCCCCTCCTTCTGGCACCTTGCCAAAAATATTTCTAACAACTTTACCTCATCATCCTTCCCTCCTCTTTTCCATTCTGATGGCTCTGTAGTTATTTTTTTCTACTGATAATGCACATGTCTTTGCTCAGACTTTCTCCTTCATTTCCACCTTAGACGATTTCGGAACTGTTGCTCCATCACTTTCCCTCTCTGACTTGCTTATGGTTGACATAAAAATGTCTTCAACTGATGTATTTTCTGCCATTACTGGCCCAGTACTAACAAGGCAAATGGACCTGATACGGTCCCTCCTGTTGTTCTCAAGAACTGTGTTTCTGTGCTTACACCCTGCCTAGGTAAACTCTTTCGCCTTTGTCTGTCAACTTGCATCTTTCATTCTTGCTGGAAGTTTGCTTTCATTTAGTCTGTCCTAAAGAAGGGTGATCATTCTCAACCCTCTAAGTATCGCCCAGTTTCTGTATCATCCGTTATCTCAAAAGTTTTTGAGTCTATTCTTACCAAAACAATTTTACAGCATCTTTCCTATCACAACCTTCTCTCTGATCGTCAGTATGGGTTCGTCAGGGGCTCTCTCCATTGGCGATCTTCTCACCTTTCTCTCAGATCCCTACGCATCCTCCTTTCGGAACTTTGGCAAAAACTTTGTCATTGCACTTGACATCTCAAAGGCTTTCGATCGACTCTGCCATAAATCTTTAATATCCAAACTGCCTTCGTACACTTTCAGTCCTTCTATCTGTACCTTCACCTCTAGCTTCCTTTCTGGTTGTTCTATAGCTGCTGTTGTACACTGCCATCGTTCTTCTCCTAGATCTATCAATAGTGGCGTTCCTCAGGGCTCTGTTCCATAAGCAACTCTTTTCCTTTTATTCATTAATGACCTTCTAAACTGGACATCTAACTCTATCCACTCATACACTGATGATTCCATCCTTCACCTTTCCATTCACTTCCTGCTAAGTCCATCTCAGCAGTTACTTCAACAAACAAGGGATGAAGCTATGGCACATCTAATGTCTGATTTGGCTCGAATCTTAGACTGGGGTAAAAGTAATCTTCTTGTTTTTGATGCATCAGAAACTCAGTTCTTACATCTACCAACCCGTCAAAACCTTCTGCAGAAGTACCCACTAATGTTCAATAATATCTAGCTCAGTCCTGCATCATCTTTGAACATACACGGCTTTTCATTCTCTCAGGATTTATCTTGGAAAGATCATATTACCTCTTTTGTAAAATCTGCTTCCAAGAGGTTAGGTGTGCAACGCCGACTCCGTACCTTCTTTACTCCTGCACAGTTGTTGACTTTATAACGGGTTTTATTTGTCCCTGTGTAGAGCACACCTCTCATGCTGAGGAGGTTCTCTACATGCAGCTCTTCTCAACAATGTGGAGTCAAAGGCTTTTCATCTCATGAACTCCCCTCCTCTTACTGGCTCCCCTCAAACTCTGTCTTTTCAGCACACTGTTGCATCTTTATCTTTTCTATCGCTACTTCAATGGTCAATGCTTCTCTGAACTATTTGATTGTATCCCTACACCACTAAGAAGGGCTCGTAGCACCTGTCTAGCAACAAACTCGCATCCCTCTTCTGTCCACTTCTCTAATGCAAGAGTTAACTGTTACTCCCAGACCTTCATTTATGCAACAGGTCAACTCTGGAACTGTCTCTCTCTGCCTGTATTTCCTGATTCCTATAATCTCCAGTCTATCAAATGCAGTGTCCAGGCACCTTGAAATGAACGGACCTTGAATTTGGTTCTCTTTGTATTGGTTTAGTTTTTTCTTGGATAGGACCCGTTTGTGGGTTCCTGGCCTTTGGTTCCTTTTTCCTTACATAAAAAAAGAAACTGCGGCGAAGCGGACTAGTGTGTAAGTGGTACACCTGGGGATTTTTTTTTTCTCTCTTCATGCAGGAAAATTCAAATATCTGCTCTTGGAGAGCTCTGAATGATTTTCTTATAAAACGCAAAATTGCTCAGGTTGAAATTTTGAGTTGACTTAAAATGTCAGCTGTTGCGTCAGCTGATGCATCAGTTGACTATATGCAGATCATCAATTTTCTTCTACAAGGAGGCATTTTAGCGACTTTATGAAACAGGATTGCTTAGCTTGGAATTTTGAGTTCAGTTAACATGTCAGCTGTTGTATGGCTGCAATAGTTTCGCCGCAGGTCTATAGGGATAATCTCTTCTTTTTCCTGTACTATTTTAACTTGACCTAAGAGTGCCATTTCTCTATCTTTAATGCTGAGTTGTAACGATGAATATACACTCGAATATAGTGCTAGTCATGAAGAAAGTGCTATGGAAAGGACGTAGAGCCATAGCATTGTCTTTTTCTGCCACTGAGCTATTTAAATTAAACTGCAAAGGACGAAAATCTTGGACAAATTATAGTTAACAGAATATAGTTACAGCAGTGATGATTAACTCTCTGGTGCTGAAACATTAAAACTGCATTATGGTACAGACATTCTCATATATCATATCAAATCCGTACATAGCAGCATGATAAGGAAGATGACTACCGTACGCGTGAAAATGTCAGAAAAAAAAATGTCTGCACTCCAAATTTTGACACATACCATCGCTTCTACATATTATCTCCTTCCGAAACTCATGATGTCTTTGGATACAATTGCATGATCATGGGGCTGTATTATATATGGGATTATGTCGTGTATTATATATGGGATTATGTTGCCACATTATTAATTCTTTAAAAATTTGATGTTGCTTCCCCATTCATCATGAAAAATTGCCCTAACTGGATGAACCCTGGAGATGCGTGCTGATCGGCAATTTGTCTGTGTTATTGTGTCTGACTACTTTAAGTCTCAGTCTAAAGGTCCATACTGATCACAACCACGCTAGGATTTACAATCAAGTTGCGTTCATTTTTGGGTTTGAACATGATTCTGTAAAAAAATTGGGCCTTATAAAGCCATTCCCAATGTTTCCACTACTAAGCTTCGCCATACAAATGGCGAAGCTTCTTGTTTTCATCAGTATTATTTTTCATTGCACTTTTTTTTCGTCGATCTTGATATTACACATGAAGGTACCCTAGGATAACCCAAGTCCTTGTGCCAAATATAAATGACCTTAACCTATTTTTGAAGGTGATATACTCATTTTTATTCTAAAAATTGCATATTTGAAATTGAAATAGCTCAGAGAATAATTGAAATACAGCTATTTAGTTGAAAATCTGATGATATACATGTTTGATGAATAATTTTGGCTTAATGTTTTACCATTTAGCCAAGTGGAAGGTATCGAATCAAATTTACTCAATTATTTCTTTGCAACACGTTTTAGAGAAAACCAGAAAAGCTTTGAAGCTGTACCTTTCCAGACATATAACTGTGGTCCCTGTTATAAAGTGAAAGGAATGTGGTGACAGTTAAGCATATGGTTAGTCAGTTCTTGAGACAAACGCAAAATTAACACATGCATTCTTCTACACCTTTGTCTTCATATCTTGTTACACAAGAAGTTACCAAAGGGTCTTCATATTTTGTTTATCTAAAACATACCTTATATACCATCAGGTGGAATTTTTCAGTCGATGGTGTTGTACTGGACGAGGTACTTGCCCAATTTGTAAATATGTCCTGTATATGGTTTCAATATGTCTGTATAAGTTTTCTTTATTAGGGCCGACAATTGACGCATATGGAATAGTTCTGGACTCCTGTGGTTCTGTTTCATGTACCAATATCCCCTATTTTATTCCACGTGCCTCGACCGACAGTCAGCAGGTGATGAGTGCAGATGTATAATGTGGAAAGGTATTACATACCTGCAGTCGATGGTGTTCTCTTGGTTGATGTATTTTTCCCATTCGTAAAGGATTAGCTATTTGTATCTTTAAGCATTACTACAGGTTAATTATTTGTCTGTTAGGTTTATTAGTTTTAGGATATTAGATTAGAATTCCTTTTTTTTTCTTCTTATATGTACTGTGATATGAAAAAAATGAAAAGAATGAAAAAATGAAAACTATAATGTCAATAGAATTAATAAAATATGTAAAAAAAGTATATATATATATATATATATATATATATATATATACATGGGCTATATTGACATACTTTGAACTAATGACGTACGAGGCGATAGTGAGGTGTTGGTGCAGTACAAATCATTAACTCATCCTGCCCAGGTGGCATGTATACATGATGACCTGGGGACGTCCTGGTGGCACGTATACATGATCTAATGTTTTATAGTATTATTGTTATTGTATTATTATTACAATAATAGCATTACATTATAATATTATGTTATACTATAGTATTATATTATAGTTTTAGCTGAGAAATTATGATTTAAATAACAGTGATTTTTAAGAAAAAACACCTGCTGGTGGTTTGGGTGGTGAAAACAACCCCCGGACATGATGGGTTAAGTGAAAGGTGTTATGATGGCTACGAAGCCACTCAGGGTACAAGCCACAGACTCAAACCATCCTTCCCTAATTCTACTCCTTCCCCCCCACTCATGCCCTCCAAACCACCACCTATCAGACCAGAGAAATAGTTCATTATTGGTTTATATGACAGTTCGAATCTGTTCATGATGCTAAAGGATATGTTATAGAAACAACGGTACATAAATACACGTAAAACCATTTTGAACACATTGTAACATGACATACGTGCCACGTACAAAACAAAGTGAGAATATATTAATTCTAAAAATTGGCAGAGAGTATTATAGTGTACCTATTAACCCCTCTGTGGCCGCCGGCGTCGAACAACATTTAGCTGATAAATGGCCGCAGGCGTAGTTAGAGCGCGGCCTATAAAAAACAGTGAAAATTTTGGGAAAGTGAATGAACGTTCTGAATGTCTTGAGACTGACCTACCCTACACTCCCATACACCCCACATGTCAGTGCACTGTGCATTTCCGTGATGAGTGGTTGTCCAAGTTCTGCCCCTCTCCCTGCCCCTACCCCTACCCAGAGCCGCCCTCTCCGGCCCCGTAGGCCACTCACCAGTCCCTAGATCAGGGCAGAGCTGTTCCCCATGGGGGGGGGAGAGCAATAATGACCGAATTGGGTCTGACCTGGAGGTGGAGAGTATGGTGGGAAGTAGTGACTAGAGTGATGATATGTGGTATCACTCTCCTACTACCGAGGAGGATGACAACGACATCTCCTCGGACAGTGAGGAGAAGCCACCACCACTTCATCATACAGCTCTACCACCACTGAAGAGGAGACAGATGGTGGTGAAGCCGTTATTCACTGAGGCAGAGGAGAGGGAGGAAGGGAAGGCTGGAGTGCAGGTGCACTCACCCCACACCGCCTCGCCACCAAATCCCACCACCGCATGCACAACCTCACCACCCCGCACCACCTTTCGTGCCACCTCACCACTTCCTACGACTTCATGGGCAGTGCAGTGTATATAGTGTATATCATTGTAGTGTTACGAAGCAAGATATAGAAGTGTAAGATAGTGGTAGTGTGTAAAGTAGATTATGTTTTGTGACTTTTGTACAAAGACTGTTTCCCAGACAATGACTTATCTCTATTGGCTTTTGACCTGCTAGGGGAGGGCAGAAATGGGTAAAAGTTCGCCTGTGTTGATTCTTGTCATTGCATCATGCACTTGAGGTGAATAATTATTCTGCTCTGTATTTATTTCTCAGATGCCAACCCCCATGTATTTCCTTATATGCTTATTACATTCTTCTTGCCCTAGATAGTGTGGTAATCATTGCAAGTTCTGTTTGTAATGTAAGTAAATAGGTATAGGGTATGGAAAATGCTATCTTACAAGGCAACTGTGTGATATGCCGATTTTATCGTATTTTGACCTTGTGAAGGTTGCCCCAACAAACAGCTCGCCCCTTCCACCCTACCCTGCCAGCCTTGTCAGCATCAGTGTATGTTCCTGTATTGTTATCCACGTATTTTTTACCTGTTTATGAATTAGAACTACTCACAATCATTGCAGACTCACGTTGAAAGCAATATAATTGTGTGTAGGACGTGAGTATGATATCGCACACAGTTACTGTGCGATGCTGTGAGTTTATTTTATTCTGACCGTGTGAAGTGTAGGCAGACATACAGCTTTTACCCTTTCTCCTTACCCAGGCAGAAAAAATCATACTTTTCCACACTCACGACACAGACAGTAACATATATTGCAAAACTAACCAAGAAAAATGATAGAGAAATGTAAACGTGTTATTACAGGGAAAATACTTTTTTTCCCATCTGTATACATATTTATTTCTGCTTGTCTCTCTGTTCTTAATAATTTGACTTATTCATAGTTTTGAACCTTCATTACAATTCTATTTTGGCCATGCAGGTGGTGTGTGAGCGGATAAAAGCGCCTCCACTTCCCTACCTCTAAAAGGAGATAATCTGGTGCTAAACCACCCGACCCTCCACTTTTCATCCCCCGTGGGAGAGCCTACCCTCGGGGGACCGGCAAATTTCTCATCTAGGACTAAATATTCAACCCTTTCACTCCCTCTTCCAACCATTCTCACAACGCTAACATGCAAAATAACTCGAAATTACCATAAACCTATTTTATATAAAAAAATGTGAAAAAAACATTAATAATTTTCTTTTAGCCAATATTAACATTATGTACCTAAACCATTCTATATCATCCTACTGTAACTAATATATGCGCAACATTTCAGCACCATTCACATTGTTTTGGAGGGTAAAAAAATGATAACTCGTGTGATGTCACAGTGTGGCAATACACCACTGTGGCGATATCTGTTGCCGATATTTCTGTAAATTCCGCATTCCATTGCAAGCCACAGAATGGGTCTAGAAAGCTGGGGTTTGCACTGTTAGGTGCGTCTGAACTTCCTTTTCAATGTGGCAAGGAAAAAAAATCAATTACTGAACCTTCAGAAAATGGCCCCGGCGTCGGCAAGGGGCACACATAATATCCGGATTTATTAACACTGAAGCTATTTGGAATCTTTAGAGAGATTTATGTAGACGGATGTAACTCAGCTTCAGACCAATAATAATAATAATAATAATAATAATAATAATAGCAGCCCCAAGGGGGGAATCACACCATCTGCGAGCCGATACATATCTAGCGCTGCTCTGAATATGACCTTGACCTTGGCCTACTTCCCCCAATTTCGAACTCATAGGATATTTTCATCCCTACTACAAACCTGTAAAATTTTGTGATGACATCTTGAGTGGTTGTGAAGTTATCATGGTAACAGGAACACAGACCTTGACCTACTTTCACCATTTTCGAACTCGTAGGATCCTTTCATTCCTATTACACACCCGTAAAATTTTGTGATGATGTATAGAGAGATTGCAAAGTTATCGTGCTAACAGACACACAGGCACACAGACAGACAGACAAATTGAAAACAATACTCGTGGGAGATTTTCATCCCTACTACACACCTTTATTTTGTGATGATATCTTGAGTGGTTGCGGAGTTATCGTGGTAACAGACGACAGACCTTGACCTACTTTCACCAATTTCGAACTCGTGATCGTTTTTTTCCCCCTACTACTCACCTGTAAAATAATGCGACGTTCACCTTGACCCCGAGTGACCGATTTCGAACTCGTCCAAGATTTTAGCCATATCTTGATACCCTAAAGATTTCATGTTGACAGCTCAAGCCATTCATAAGATATAAAGGTGCTAAAGGCGGGCGATAAAACCCAGTTGATCTTTGGCAGCCATTTTGCTGATCTTGAACTTGACCCAGAGTCCCCATTTTTAAAATTGGCCATGATTTTGGGCGTATCTTGATTCCTTCAAGGTTTCATGATGAGAGCTCAAACCGTTCATGAGATATAATGGTAAAACACACACACACACACACACACACACACACACACACACACACACACGCAGACCCAGGCAAAAACATTATCACTCCGCCTTGGTAAATGTGGGCGATAACAAGATGAAACAAAAGTATTTTGGGGCCAAATGCCAATCCAAAATATGTCGTTGGAAACAAAGCATTTGTAGGCCATATGCTAACTGCCCACCAAAATATGTCATTGGATAACATAGAAATTACCTACAAAATCAGTCTGAAGAAAATTCGCAAGTCTCTACTGAGCTCAGTCACAGCGCTTAGCAAGAAGCCAGTCCATATTTAAAAACGTATGGCGGCAGGCATTCGACCGTCATCTATCAAATCCACACCAAAAGTAATAGGCTTCTGCACATCGACATTGCTGCTATTTCCCAAAGGTTTGGGGAAATTTGTCCACAACTTTTCGAGATTATGTTTGGGACACACACACACACACACACACACACACACATATATCAAAACTCCATATTATAATTACAAATCATAATAGATAGATAGATAAATAGATAGATAGACAGCTCTATGCGAGCCTGGGAATAGGAAATGAGCTTGCAAATTACACTGAGGAAAGCTGACGACAGTGGCCAGTAACGAGATGATGCAGTTAGTTGTCAGCATTCCACCCGTGAACAAAGCCCTAGTGACCATACACACACATACACACATACTCACACACAGGCTTCTTAAACTTTCCATCCACAAGGAACACACGTGATACGTCTCCTGTTTCACCAGAATTTAGGAAAGAGAGGGCAGAAGGAGACAAGCCATACAAGAGACAGGTCGCAGGGAGAAGGGCTTGGCAACTTGAGAGAAAGACAGAGAGAGCGAGACAGAGAGATAGCTAGCGGGACTGGACTCTATACTTCGCTCTGTGTGAGAGACTTGCTAATATTTCCAAGACAAATAAAAATAGTCCCATACTATTCTTTACCTCTCCTGTCACTACATGACAAATGGGAAAAGATTATCTACTACAAGCTACTCCAGTATAATAACCGCTCGTCCACAAGTCTTTTATGACACACACACACACACACACACACACACACACACACACACACAACAGATGCGGGCAAAAACATTATCGTTCCGCCCCACTAAAGGCGGGCGATAATAACAAATAGCCAAATTCAAGAAATGTCATTTAAATCATCCTCTGTTTCTAGTAATTTTCTTTTATTCCATATCGCATTAAGAATGAGGGTCCATTGTACATGTATTAATATATCAAAGCCTTATCTGCCCTCCTTTCACTATTTCTGAGATTTTTTTGTTTGGTGCGTGGACTGACTTCCTCTAAAAATAATGACTGAAGTGCATAATAGTGAAAGACCTTCGGAATAAGTAGATTGACTCACGTGAGAAGTTTTATTGATATCTTTCTCCTATTTCTGATCTTTTTATTAAGGCTGATTCGTCCATCCATCATCCAATCCTACATTCCCCCATGAGAAGCGCAGGAGCCCGGGGCTAGGCAGTTGGTCTTGACATTTAAGATGAGAGTGACCAGCCTCACTCATCCCTGAGTGGCATTACATGAGCAATCAACCCAACCATCCCTTGGATATAAACCTTCACCGGCTGAATCCGATTGGAGAGCAATAATTACCCACTAAACCACCAGGCGCCAAAATTTGGTCATATGGTTACCACCCAGCGTAGTAAATGGTTTCCTGGTGCACAGGAAACCATTTGGCTTGTCACTCAATGTAGAGTCACCCACAGGCTGAAGAAAGTGGAAAGAATGAAGGAAAGAAAGACAGAAGAGGGAGTGTAAAGTCACCCTTAGGCAGAAGGACAAGGAAAGCATGAAGGAAAGAAAGACAGAAGAGAAAGGAAGGAAAAAAGGATGGAGAGGAAAGGGCAGACACCTGAGAGCAGTACTACATCGAGTGAGTGAATGGTGAGCGCCCCCACCTACCACAAAAACCCTCCCAAGAATCATGGAGGGCCGGAGAGCCAGGCTTCCCAAATATCAGTGTGTAGTTTCTTCTTGTGCATTAAGAGAAAACATGGAAACCGCATACCTAATCCTGCAATAAGTATACCGCTTTCTTGGAAAGCCATGTGTTCACTTTCCCCAGTTTTTTTTTTTTTTTTTTTTTTTTTTTTTTTTGTCGAGGTGGTTGACCACTCCAAGAATCACTGGTTCACACTCACCAGATATCGCATTATGGATGAGAGTCATTGTACAACATGTACTAAGCTATCAAAGTAACATCCGCCCTCCTTCCCCTATTTTGTATCCTTTGTAAGTTTTGAAGGAGGGTTGACCCTCCTAAAATGATTTTAAAAATTATGCAGAGGAGGTCATTATCAAGCAACTAGCTGAACTGACCTGAGAAGTGTCGCTGAAAACCTTCAGATCATTTTTCTTTATTTCTGATTATCTTTATTTTTGGGAGGTGACTGACCCCTCCAACAATCATCGGAGGGCGGGGTCACTCTCCTTAAATATCGCATTACGAATTTGAGTCCAGTGTACAACATATACAGTACTATATCAAAGCCACACATGCCTTCTTTTCATTATTACTGAGATTTTTAAATTTGGCTACAGGAACTGACCGTGTCAAAATTATGGTTGAAAAATTGTATAACCGAAATCCATCACACACACACACACACACACACACACACACACACACACACACACACACATTGTTACGGAACAGAGAAAGATAATGTACACTTTAAGTGAGAATACTAAAAATCACTACAGTCCCGTAAAGTTCCAGGTTCAAAACAAAGAGTTAGGTAAAATTAAAAGTTAAAGTTTAATGCTCAAACTAACAACAAAACATTCAGGACTCATAAGGATAATGTAATGGCAAAAAACGGGTTAAATATATGGTTAACTGCAATAGCCTCTATTAACACGAAATTAGCAAGAGTAAATTTACCAAAGTCAGCCCTGATAAAATGAAAATACACTGGGTAATGCTCAGTTAATGCAAGATAAATTATTACAGATACAAAATATTATTGAAAATGACTGACAATAAGAACTTTACATGAATTACAAAAAAAGTTACTAGGCCTAAGAATTAACACCTTATGCTATACAGTACAAGAAAAAATGCAATAACACTTATACTCAAATTACACAGCTGCTACATGGTTGGAGACTTCCTGAGCACTCACAATAATAACCGTACAGGGGAGGACAGAGATGTGAACAAAATGAGGAGTAGATCTAAGTGGCAATAATGCAGAGACTGAGCTCATTATATAGGGGCCAGCAGAGCTTGATACAACTTGTAAGAAGGACGCGCAAATGAAGCCATAGGGGACAAAGAGTTGACAATCCCGCTCTGAACAACAGAAAGAACGACTTACGCTACTATAACGGTAGAAGGGGGGGACTGAGGCAGAACACGCTCGTGATCAAACATGCAGCATACTGTGCGTTAAAATTACACAAAGGATGATGAAATCATAGGCTATGTAACAACACACACACACAGCCTGATTATAGCACTACTGTACCGGACGCGTTGCCGAAAACTATACCATCCTTCTTCGCAGGAATAATAATAACAGTAATAATAATAAAAAATGATGGTGGTAGTAGTAGTATAGTGAAACAGCATCTTCCGACATCATACATAGTCAGTCAGAATAATGTCTTCAACAGAGTATGTCTTAATTATCTTAATATTATTGCTTTCCTGTTATCAGATTACTACTGATAATTTACCACCTATCGTGGCATCTTCTAGGAGAGACAGGGAAGGACAGGAGTTAAGTCTGTTGTGAATTTTTGCTTAGCATTGCCATAAAACTCGAGGAATTTTATATTAATTGAAAAAAAAAAAATGTGCAAGAGAGTGTCCTTATAAGTGGGTACACAGACAAGGAATCAGACAAATGAAAAAGCAATTATTTCAAATACCCCAAACAGTTAACTCTTCGTATACCTCCGAAATATACATTCTAGCCAATTATCCAATCATCTACACCTGAATCGGGTTAAAAAAAACAAAAAAAAACTGATGTTCGAATTTCACAGAATACCGGTTTGTGCTGCCTCAAAACCAGGAGAGAGAGAGAGAGAGAGAGAGAGAGAGAGAGAGAGAGAGAAACATTATTGTAAAGTACACACACACACACACAAACAAAGTGAATTACAACACAACTACGGAGGACGACGAACATAAAATCAGAAGTAAAAAAAAAAAAAAAATCGGCGTCCATACCTGAAAGCGAGTCGGATGGCTTTGGAGTGAGCCAGCAGTTATGTTAGTAGTATAGGTCGTGGGGAGGTACTCTCTTGCAATTAGGAAGCTTACTAACATCTCTACTTATTTATTTCTGATCCTGCACAGTTACTGTATTTTTGTGTGTTGTTCATGCAATTTGTGTCGACAGTAAAATGATATAAGAAGAACAAACGATGTTAATGGGTAGTGTGGAAAAGAAATCGCATAGGAAGAGGTGCCTGGGAGCCTCATTACCCGACTAGAATACGAGCCAAGGAAGAGGAAGTGTAGCATCCCATCTGCCTGGTAATAGTATTCATTTTGGAATTAGTCGTCTCACTTTGCATTTTGCATATTGTCTGTTTCCAGATTTTGTACCCTCATGATGAAACACCCACACTCGATTTAATTCTATGCCCAACCTAACAGTCTTTGGCTTCTGACGGCGGTGTGTTGGCGAAGGTTGAGAAAAGTTGCTTCAGCAACACTCATTATATCACCATTAACTTTCCAATGATGTGCGTAGGTTCAGTGTAGCGTGAATAATTTCCAAGATAAGCCAGCTCTGGTACTCTGTTTGGCGGTTTGTGTCTCTTTTCAACATTCCAGTGGCGAATTTTGAATAAAATTAAAAATCATTTCAGTAACAAAACAACTTTTCCATAAACTTTCTAAACTCACAGTAGCTTTGACACTTTTTTGTGATAGCACAGTTTTGATGCTCAGTATGGTTTTGTGGATTTTTTTTTAAAGCAAAATGGTGGCAGTATTTCAGAAATGTCGCTTAGGTAACACCTCTTACTTTTTCATGGCCATTCCAACAATGAATCGTTCTGGAACACAGTATTGGTGATATCTTGTGCTCAATTTGGCGTTTTTCTTCCATTATTAGCAAAATGCTGCCAAATTTTGCAAAAAGTCACTTAAGCAACATCTATACCTTTTTATTTGCCTTTTCAGCTCTGTGTATCGATCTACTGATACTGAATAGTCTCTTAACTAACAGTTTTGGTGGTGTGCGAGGTATACGAGGTCACACCTAACTTCCTGTCATGTTCTCACTCATTGGAACAGTTATAAATACTTCATGATATTATTTTCAAACGTTCATGAATTCATCGTGGTTAGGGCAAGAGAAATCCAATGGAGTTGTACTGTTGTGGCCGAGTTAGTTCATACTGGGGGGACGATGAGAAAAGAAGGAGGAGAATAACAGAAGCTGAAGGTGTGGCAGAAAGTTGTATGTGCTTGAATGACTGAGGTTTATTATTGCCCGCCTTTAGAAGGCGGAGTGATAATGTTTTTTCTTGCCCCCCCCCCCTCTCTCTCTCTCTCTCTCTCTCTGTGGGTGGGGGTATCTGTTCCAGTTATATCTCATGAACGGCTTGAACTATCAACATGAAACATTCAGGGCATCAAATGTCCAAAATCTTGGCCGAGTTCGAAAATGGGCACTCGAGGTCAAGGACAAGTTCACCAACATGGCTGCCTAAGGTCAACTAATTTTTATCGCCATCCTTTTGAACCATTATATCTCATGAACGGCTTGAGCTATCAGCATGAAACCTTCAGGGTATCAAGATATGGCCAAAATCTTGGCCGAGTTCGAAAATAGGACTCAGGGTCAAGGTCAAGGTTAGAAAAAATGGCTGGCAAAAGTCAACTAGTTTTTATCACCCGCCTTTAGCACCATTATATCTTGTGAACGGTTTGAGCCATCTGCATGAAACCTTCAGGGTATTAAGATATAGGCTAAATCTTGGACTTGGCCAACAACATATTCTGGTGGGAAATTAGCATTCGGCTCTCGAATGTTTTTCCTTCAATATGTACTGTTTTTTTGGTGCGTTTCAGCACAAACTAAGGAGCGTATAGCGAAAATCAAACTTTGTAGCAGAGGAACCTTAACACACTTCACCATAGCACACCTCGCACTGCAACAGGAATCAATGCTGCTACCAGTGTTGCTATTGGCTACGTAGCTTTGCCTTGCACCAAACAAACCTCACGCACACGTTTCTCCGCCAATATACGGTACCTACAGAAAGCTACTCCCCCCTCCCCTCTCTCTCTCTCTCTGTCGTGCACCACACAAACCTCACGAACACATCTTCCTGCCAGTATACCTGTAAACCTACACAAACCTAATCTCTCTCTCTCTCTCTCTCTCTCTCTCTCTCTCTTTTTGCCTACACTCACAAAACCGTGAATATGCCATGCTTTTGCAACTCAAGTATAAACACTTGAGAACATTGATGGTGATGACATATATATATATATATATATATATATATATATATATATAGATAGATAGATAGAGATAGATAGATATAGATAGATAGATAGATAGATAGAGACAGAGATAGAAATATAGATATATATCTATATATATATCTATATATATATATATATATATGTATATATAAATATATACAGTATATATATATATATATATATATATATATATATATATATATATATATATATATATGTATATATATAAATATATATATATTGTTACATACCCTATGATTTCATCATCCTTTGTGTAATTTTAACGCACAGTATGCTGCATGTTTGATCACGCGCGTGTTCTGCCTCAGTCCCCCCCTTCTACCGTTATAGTAGAGTAAGTTGTCCTTTCTGTTGTTCAGAGCGGGATTGTCAACTCTTTGTCCCTATGGCTTCATTTACGCGTCCTTCTTACAAGTTGTATCAAGCTCTGCCGGCCCCTATATAATGAGCTCAGTCTCTGCATCATTGCCACTTAGATCTACTCCTCATTTTGTTCACATCTCTGTTCTCCCCTGTACAGTTGTTATTATTGTGAGTGCTCAGGAAGTCTCCAACCATCTAGCAGCTGTGTGTAATTTGAGTATAACTGTTGTTGCATTTTTTCTTGTACTGTGTAGCATAAGCTTAATTCTTAGGCCTAGTAAGGTTTTTGTAATTTATATAAAGGTTCTTATTGTCAGCCATCATTAAAAATATTTTGTATCATTAATAATATATCTGCATTCACTGAGTATTATCTGGTATCTCATTTTAACAGGGCTGACTTAGATAAATTTACTCATGCTAATTTCGTGTTAATAGAGGCTATTGCAGTTAACCATATATTTAACCTGTTTTTTGCCATTACATTATCCTTATGAGTCCTGAATGTTTTGTTGTTAGTTTGAGCATTAAACTTTAACTTGTAATTTTACCTAACTCTTTTGTTTTGAACCTGGAACTTTACGGGACAGTAGTGATTTTTAGTATTCTCACTCAAAGTGTACATTATCTTTCTCTGTTCCGTAACATAAATTTGGCGACCTCATATCAGGATATTCAGGATATTATCATAAGGATATTGCTTGCTATTTTGTGACTGTGATTTATTCATGATGTCTACTATTACTACGCTTGATGAAGCCAAAGATTTTTTGTCAAATGTGCAAACAGTGTTGGATGTAGAAAACAGAACAAAGAATGAACTTAAGCTTGTTGCTCAACAATTGGGAATTGCTGTTCGCTCTCATCATTCTAAAGATCAAATTGTTGACATGATTAATGAAAGCTTGTTTAATGTAACTCCTCCAAATGAGCAAACGCAGATTGAATTAGCTAAGTTACAGCTAGCCCTGCAGGAGGCTCAGGCTAAGGAGGCAGAGTCTCGTGCTAAGGAGGCTGAATTTCAGGCCCGTTCTAAGGAGGCTGAGGCACAAGTTGAACTTGCTAGGATTTAGGCAGACCATGAGTATCGCATGAAATAATGTGCGATGTGGCTAAAAATGTTAAACTTGTCCTTCCTTTTAATGAATCTAATTTAACAAAGTATTTTCTGTTGTTTGAGAGGGTAGCTACAGGTTTTAATTGGCCCAAAGAGTATTGGCCAGTGCTCCTTCAAACTGTTCTCACCGGTAAAGCTCAAGTAACTTATGCATCTTTGCCTCAGGATCAGTCTGATAATTATGATGTAGTTAAGAGCTTGATTCTTAAGGCCTATGAGTTTGTTCCTGAAGCCTATAGAGTAAAATTTAGGACAACTTATAAGCAAGATAAGCAATCCCATGTTGAGTATGCAAAAATCAAAGAAGATCTGTTAGAGCATTGGTTAAATTCTAAGAATGTGGATTCTGATTTTGACAAATTTAAGCAGATGATTTTGCTGGAGGACTTCAAAAGGTGTATTTATAAAGATGTAAGCCTATATCTTGATGAGAAAAGAATAGATAATTTGTCTGATGCTGCAGTTTTAGCTGATGAATATGTTCTCACTCACAAGAGATATTCTAGAGAAAAAGGGAAAGCTGAGAGTAAGTACGTTGCCTCTACTCAGAGCACAGGTAACAGGAAAGAGAATAAAGATGATGTTTCTCAGGAAGTAAATACCAGCTCCACCTCTAGAATTCAGAAAAGTAAATGTACTTATTGTAGTAAGCTTCGTCATACTACGGAGAAATGTTTCAGGAGACAGCGTGATGTGAACAAAAAGGAGTCTTTAAATATTCAGTCAATTGGTCTAGTGTCCACTCTTGAGAGTTCCCAGAATTCTTTAACTGAGTTAACTGAACCTGCTTTGAGGGGTAAATTAAATTCTCATGATGAAGCTCCTCTCTTGAGCAGTAACGTGGGTAACACTCTCAAGAGTTCATGTGCTAATTTCCTGTCCGATGGTTTTGTCAGTCCTCTGGACAGTAATGACAGGAAATCAGTTAAAATATATCGTGATACAGGTGCTTGCCAATCCCTTATGCTGACCAGTGTTCTAGGCTCTAATGTTAATTCCTCTGATGAAACTGTAATCTTACAAGGTGTAGGGAATAATTACTTCTCTGTTCCTCTGTGCAGAGTGAATTTAGAGTCTGGTTTTGTTAATGGTTCGGTTATGGTTGGGTTGGTTGAGACACTCCCAATGTCAGGTGTAACTTTCTTACTTGGAAATGATATTGGTGGAAGTCAAGTGTGTCCAGCTCCTCAGTTGTCTGGTGAGCCAGTGGCTGCGACCCAGGATTGTGATGTCCCTGATGTGTTCCCTGCATGTGCTGTCACTAGGGCTAAGTCTAAAGTTACTGGTGATTTAGAGGATAATGATGATGATGATGTTATCCTAGCTGACACTTTTCTTGCTAATTTGGACCACTCACCAGATGAGGCAATACCCCGTAGTGTTGATAATTTGTCTCGTCAAGAGTTGATTGAGTTGCAGGTTGCTGACCCTGAGTTGAAAGGTCTAGCTAACTCTGCTTACAGTGAAGAAGAGTCAGCCGGTGCTTCTACTTGTTATTATGTAAAGTCAGGAGTACTTATGAGGAAGTGGAGACCCCCAACAGCATCAGCCGACTGTGAATGGGAGGTTGTACATCAAGTTGTCATCCCTCGTGTTTGTATGCAGGATATCATTAGAGTGGCTCATGATTCCAGTTTGGCAGGACACCTTGGAGTGAGGAAGACTGTGGCACGCATTTTGAAACACTTCTACTGGCCAGGTATCTTCAGGGATGTTTCCTGGTATTGTAAGTCTTGTCACACCTGTCAAGTTCTGGGGAAGTGTAATCAGACCGAAAAGGTTGCACCTCTAGTTCCCATTCCTCCTTTTGAGGCGCCTTTCACCCGTGTGTTGGTGGATATTGTGGGCCCTCTTCCTAAGACTTCTTCAGGAGTATTCATTAGACATACAACATGTCAAGGGGAAAGAAAATGTTATTGCAGATTGCTTATCTAGACTTTAGACTGATTGTTTTAGAGTAATAAGAAATTTCCTTTGTAAATTTCTTTTTCTTTGTTGGGAGGTGTTACATAGCCTATGATTTCATCATCCTTTGTGTAATTTTAACGCACAGTATGCTGCATGTTTGATCACGCGCGTGTTCTGCCTCAGTCCCCCCCTTCTACCGTTATAGTAGAGTAAGTCGTCCTTTCTGTTGTTCAGAGCGGGATTGTCAACTCTTTGTCCCTATGGCTTCATTTGCGCGTCCTTCTTACAAGTTGTATCAAGCTCTGCCGGCCCCTATATAATGAGCTTAGTCTCTGCATCATTGCCACTTAGATCTACTCCTCATTTTGTTCACATCTCTGTCCTCCCCTGTACAGTTGTTATTATTGTGAGTGCTCAGGAAGTCTCCAACCATCTAGCAGCTGTGTGTAATTTGAGTATAACTGTTGTTGCATTTTTTCTTGTACTGTGTAACATAAGGTTAATTCTTAGGCCTAGTAAGGTTTTTGTAATTTATATAAAGGTTCTTATTGTCAGCCATCATTAATAACATTTTGTATCTGTAATAATATATCTGGCATTCACTGAGTATTATCTGGTATCTCATTTTAACAGGGCTGACTTAAATAAATTTACTCATGCTAATTTCGTGTTAATAGAGGCTATTGCAGTTAACCATATATTTAACCTGTTTTTTGCCATTACATTATCCTTATGAGTCCTGAATGTTTTGTTGTTAGTTTGAGCATTAAACTTTAACTTGTAATTTTACCTAACTCTTTTGTTTTGAACCTGGAACTTTACGGGACAGTAGTGATTTTTAGTATTCTCACTCAAAGTGTACATTATCTTTCTCTGTTCCGTAACAATATATATATATAGATAGATAGATAGATAGATAGATATAGATATATATAGATAGATATGTGGTAGGTCTCCATATTATAATTGCAAATCATACTAGATAGATAGATAAATAGATAGATAGAGAGACAGATAGAAGCAGGAAGTCAAATGATGAGAAGGTGTTGTGTCTGCGAGAATCGAGCAATGCTAAACATGCTTACACTGAGGAAAGCTGACGACAGCGGCCAGTAAGGAGATGATGCAGTTAGCTGTCAGCAGTCCTCTCGTGAACAAACACCCACGAGGAACACATGTGACACACCCCTGCTATACCAGAATTTAGGAAAGAGAGCTCAGACCTAGATTAGCCACCGAACAGGCTAGAGAGAAGGAGACAAGCGACCCTAGAGAGAGGTCGAGACGGAGATTAGCCACCGAACAGGCGAGACAGAAGGAGACAAGCGACCCTAGAGAGAGGTCGAGACGGAGATTAGCCTTAGAACAGAAAGAGAGAGAGATAGCGAGACAGGGAGGTAGCTACCCGGGAATTATACTCTTATACCTGTTTAATATTTCCAAGACAAATAAAAATAGTCCCATACTATTCTTTACCTCTCCCGTCACTACATGACATCTGGTGGGGAAACTACTACAAGATATAAAAGCCGCTCGACCACAAGTCTAAAATATACGCCTCTACAAGCAAATACAAAGTCGCTGCTTTATGATACAAAGTCTGTTATGACATTTGGTAGCAGCGAACGTATACGAACCTCGTCTACGAATCAACATTAAATTCCTACAAAATATCAAGATTGAAAACAAGAATATCTCTCTCAACCAACAACATAACCGGCTCCTGACGCTTCTCTCCATCCCCCTCCGTCTCCCAGATCTTTACGCTGATGCAGAGGTCAAGAGATCACTCGACGCCTTGCAAGTAGCTTAACGACAAACCAGCAAATCTGCGGACATCGTCTCCGAATTAAAAGCAAATTTCTACAAAAGCAACCGATACTACAAGATTAGCTTCAGTTCTACATTGAATCCTACAAAATACAGCCTACAGTGCAAATAGTCTACAAGTCTACGACGAATAAGCAAACTACAGCCATCTACAATCAACTACAATTAACAACTCTACGTCGTCTGTATAATCTTCTACACGCACCTACAAGTAGCGGCAGTCTTCATTCTACAACGAGTAAATCACAAGAATAAAAGGACCAAGAATACATCAAGAAAGAAAAAACAAACAAACAAACAAACAAACGAAGAGTGAGAGACGACTCACAACTCATAACCACCAGACCTCACCCTCCTCTCTCTGCTACATCCACCAAACCCCCAACGCTTACGCAGGTGTGAAGAGGTCAATGCACGCAGCAAAACACCAAGTCCATATTTACAACTCATCTTACTCACTCGTCTTCACTCAAGTTACTCATCGCTACTCATTCACTCACCACAGCTACCAGTGTGGGAAGTTGAGGTCATCATGCGTGCTTGCTGAACAGACGCCACGTCAGTCAACACACCACCTGCACCACCACTCACACCACGGTAAAAATTAGTGAGTTACATAGTTACTTCATTTATACAATACACAGTGATAGACAATAAGCTTCTGCACAAACATATAAAACGTGCTGTATAGTTACAGCTTAAATACACATACTTACTTCAGTTATCTGCATAACTCAAATACTAAATAATCACCAACAATAAATATTCTACACTGTATATATTCATTCATTTATTATAACATTTATTTACTACCAACGAGTGTTACCATTTATACCTACATAAAATACATGTTTCATATATACAACTATACATATTATATCTACAAAGTAATAAAGAAAATATACCATCACAGTTACTCAGTGAGCGATTAAAAGAACTGTATTAAACATTTATTAACTAAAGCTACCTAGTGGAAAAATATAAATTAAGTTACAAGGTAAACTAGAGAGAAAAAAAAAAAATGGCCAACACAAATGCCGTTAGCAAGAGTGAACATCTTCAACACAATCGTGAAGACAATGATTTCCACACAGTGCTGACACACATATTACCCACGATAGGTACAGGTGAACAACAAGTCAGTGTGTATAGTTAATACTGTATATATTTTTTATATAAAATAACAAAATATGGGACTATATAATATCATTTTCAGTAATATCTGTGCAATATAAACTAAACTTTAAAAAAGTATCTCAAGGAAATTAGTCAGCAATTATGCAACCATGAACAACATGGAAAAAAGCGTACGCAAGCAAAGAGAAACAAACTATGGAAAATCAATACATACAAAAAAAAA
>NC_136956.1:11489246-11621746 GCF_032717465.1 Coenobita brevimanus
TTGATAACTTGATGAGTTTTCTGATGAAAGTGGAACTGTGGTAAAAAAAAAAAAAAAAAAAAAAAAAAAACTTTGACATGTTTGAGACACTTGCTGAAATGTGGGACTGCGCTAATGCAGATCATGTGACAACTCTGATAGCCGAACAACTTCGCCCACTACAAAATGAACTACAGAGGTACTTCACAGACTTGTCAGAAATGACTTTTAAACTAATTAGGAGCCCTTTCAAGACAGATTTTTCTCATTGCTTCAAAGCACTGGCAAAAACTCTTACGGATGAAGATAGCACATATAATTGCACAAAGTGGGTAGTCTCTCTCTCTCTCTCACACACACACACACACACACACACACACACACACACACACACACACACACACACACAAAGTGTATATGACATCAAATAGACACAAAATCCAGTAACTTATTAGTCGAGTCCTTGGTATTATCGCTGACATCTTATCTACATAATGTTCTGGATGACCAGTGTACCGTAATGGTCAAATAGTTACAAACACTGCGTTGACTTCCCGGATATATACAGAGAGAGAGAGAGAGAGAGAGAGAGACTCGTGTCGTGTGTGGTAGTATTACTGTCTCATTTCTATAGGAGACGTGAAGTACAAGAGAGGGAATCTCCTGAGGGCAGCAGTGGATAAAACACCTCTGATATACACGTATTTCTTTATTGCTTATTTAAGATAAATCAACTGAACATTCGGTTGAACAGGGTTCCCAATGTATTTATTTAAGAGAATCGTATATCGTTAGCATCAAAATAGATTCAGGAAATCAATTTCCTAATAAAAATAATAAAATATATATATTATATGTGACCAATTTCAATCAAGATCTCCGTTATATTGAACATTTCACTTTGCAATAAGAGTACAACACACGTGTCTGCATGGTACTGAAAGATATAAGTAAATTTCTTCTTTTTCTTTATTATGGCGGGTTTTACATTAACTGGTGGAATCGTCTGACAGTAAAAGGATAAAAGTACTGAGGTTCATGAATATTGTTTCAGTCTTATCAGTGATATGGTCTCAATTGCTAATTATTATCTTCAAGCAGTACTGAAACAAGGCCATATGATTTTAAAGGTGATAATCTATCAATATTTTGCGACGACTTTACTATGGTTAATGCCAAGGGATTTCATTCGCCTGAGTGAAACCCTCACAGTCCGGGAGCTAACGGTACTTCTTGTAATTTGGACAAATTCAGCCCCCTCTCGCAAGGTGTGTGTGTGTGTATTTACCTATTTGTAGTATACAGGAATTGAGCAATGCTCGTGTTGTCCTGTCTCCATATCCACATTTATCAAGTCTACTTTTACACACATGAATGTTTTTCTCGTGCACCACCTCTTTGTCTAAGTCGTTCCAAATATTTAAGTATTTACCTAATATACTTAATTGTGATATACACGGAATGTACTATGCTCGTGGGTTCCCGTCGCTGTTTCTCAATAAGTCGAATTTAGCTTTAAACTCGTTTAAGTTTTTAGACTGGAGGATCTCTTTGTCCAGACTATTCCATAAGTCTATACTTCTGTAAGGAAAGCTATATTTCTTGATATCCTTCAAGCAGCTTGACTTTTTCAATTTCATTCCGTGTCCTCTTGTTGCTCTCTTATCCCATACAAACAGATCTTCTTTGTCAATTTTATCTACTCCCACCATGGTCCTGAACACCGCAATCATGTCTCCCCTCTTTCTCCTTTCCTCTAACGAAGGCAAATCCAGTTTTTCCAGCCTCTCTCTGTATGACAGGTCTGTCAGACTGGGGACCATCTTGGCTGCTGTTCTTTGTATTCTCTCAATCTTGTTTATATCTTTCTTTTTGTGTGGGGACCACACTACCGCTGCATATTCTAACCTGGGGCGGATCATGGCCACTATCAATTTTTTCATTATTTCCTCATCCATATAATGAAATGCTACTCTTATGTTAGTCAAGAGTTTATAAGTCTCTCCAACTATCTTGTTAATGTGCTTTTCTGGTGACAAACTATCTTGGACCAGCACTCCCAAATCTCTCTCTTCTCTCCTTTTTGTGATTAATTCATTACCCAAAAAATAATTCAGTGATGGTCTCCTGGTACTTTTACCCATTTCCAATATTTTACATTTCTTTACATTAAATTTCATTTCCCACGTCCGGCTCCAATTGTGTATCCTATCCAAATCCTCCTGCAGTATTTTACAATCTTCCTCAATCTCTATCTTCCTCAAGATCTTTACATCATCAGCAAACAGACCTGCATAACTATTCACTCCATCTACCATATCATTTACGTAAATCAGGAACATTACTGGCGCCAACACTGAGCCTTGAGGGACTCCACTTGTTACTTCCCTCCATCCAGACATCTTTTCCTTTATTACTGTCCTCATTTGTCTGTCTCTCAAAAAGTCTCTCATCCATTCCAGAAGTTTCCCCTTTAGTCCTCCTATATATTCTAGTTTCCACATTAGTCTCTTATGAGGTACCTTGTCAAAGGCCTTTCTCTAAGTCTAAGTACACACAATCCACCCAACCATCTCTCTCCTGTACCACATCAATCGCTTTTGAGTAAAAGCTCAACAAGTTAGAAACACATGACCTTCCACTTCTGAATCCAAACTGACATTCAGCCAAAATATTCATCTCTTCCAGATATTTTATCCATCTGTCTTTCAGGATTCTCTCACACAATTTTGCGACCATGCTGGTTAGAGACTATCTATCTATCTATATACCTAGGCTGCTTCCCCCAAGGAAAGGGAGGTAGCCGAGACAGGACGACTCACTCTCCATTTACTCATCCATTCAAACACATTCATTCGCATCTTAGCCCCAAAGGGGAGAACGGACAGATCCTCACCGCATCACACCGCACAAGGGTCAACTGCGCAATGCAAGCAGTAACATCCACAGCAGGGCCCGACAGCAGAACTGGTTTACCCCTGCCACATCATAACAGACCCATCCCCTTACCCGCACCTGACCTGACTAGCTGATCAGACCAAATGCGGGAGAATATCCCCTCAGGGCTGCGTCATCACTTATTCATTCACAATTTCTCTCCATTTATTTCTGTCACGCACAGCCACTCTTCCTTGCTCAACAGACATCCCTCTCGCATCCAGCGCTCTCTTCACACTGTCCATCCATCCTATTCGTGGTCTTCCTCTCAGTCTTACACCTCTCACATCAGATCTAGTTATCTTTTTCACCAATCGCTCATTATCCATTCTCTCTATATGCCCAAACCATTGCAACACCCTCTGCTCAACTCTACCAGCCATCTCCCGAACAACTCCAGTTCTCCTTCGCACTTCATCATTTCGCACTCGATCCATACGCGTCACTCCACACATACTCCTCAGACATCTCATCTCCATTACATTCAAACTTTTCCTCTCTGCTACACCCATATTCCATGTTTCAGCCCCATATAACGCAGTCGGTACCACAACACCCTCATACAGCCTTCTCTTTACATCCATTCTAAGCGAACGACATTTAAACACTTTTTTCATTCCTCCCAGCACCTTTCCTACTTCATTAATTCTAGACTTCACTTCTGCATCTATTCTTCCATCCACAGCAACATGTGACCCTAGATATTTAAAACAATCTACCTCCTCAAGCAACTCACCATTCAAAACTATATTCATCCCCCTACCATCTATCAACCTCGTACACTTCATCACTTTACTCTTATTCTCATTTACTTTCAATTTCCTTTCACACACCCTTCCAAACTCCTCTACCAACTGTCTCAATTTCTCCTCTGAATCAGTCACCAATGCAGTATCATCTGCAAACAGCAGTTGCTTCAGATTCCACTCTCCTCCATCAACATTTACCAGACTCAGACCACCTAAAACTCTTGCATTCACCTCCCTTACAACACCATCCATGTAAATATTAAACAACCAAGGCGACATCACACATCCTTGTCGCAGCCCCACTCTCACGGGAAACCAATCACTCACAGCATTTCCCACTCTTACACACGCTCTACTATTTACATAAAAACTTTTCACCCCTTTTAGTAACCTACCATCAAGTCCACACAATCTTAAAACAGTCCACAAAGCCTCCCTATCAATTCTATCATACGCTTTCTCTAAATCCATAAATGCCCAAAACACATCCTTGCCTTTCGCTAAATACTTTTCACACACTTGTCTCACAGCAAACACCTGATCAACGCATTCCCTCCCTCTCCTAAAGCCACACTGCTCATCACTAATCACTCCCTCTGTACCCTCTCTAACTCTCATAATTAACACTCTACCATACACTTTACCTACAACACTCAACAGACTTATACCCCTAAAGCTAGTACATTCATACTTATCACCCTTTGCCTTTATACAACGGGGACCACACAAAGCACTTGCCCAGTCAATTGGCACCATACCTTTCTCAAAGCACACATTCAATAATCTTACTAACCAGTCAACAATAGTCACTCCACCACCCTTCAGGCATTCCACAGCACACCCATCCATACCAGCAGCTTTCCCCTGTTTTCATCTCCTTTACTGCCTTCTCCACTTCCTCCTTCGTGATCAAAGAATCATTCAACTCTCCCAACACATTTATTCCTTGCACCCTTCTATCTGCCACAATCTCAGCCACGTTTTCCTCCTCTACATTTAACAATCTTTCAAAATACTCTGCCCATCTCTTCCTTACTGCATCCATCTCAATTAACATCCTTCCATCCTCTGCTTTTACTCGTTCTTCCTTCCCAGACTCTCCCTTTCGCACCCTTTTCACCTCCTTCCAAAACATTTTCTTATTCTGTTGAAAATTCTCTGTCAGCCGCCTACCCCACCTCTCATCTGCTGCCACTTTAGCATCATGCACAGCCCTTCTCTCTCTATTCCTCTTTTCCTTATACCTTTCATATGACATCTCATCCTTCCTCTGCAGCCACACTTCATATGCACGTCTCTTCTCAGCCACAGCCATACTTACTTCCTCGCACCACCATTCACTTCCTTTTCTTACACCACCACCCACACGTCTCACACCACACACCTCTTCTGCATGCTCCACCACAGCACTCTTAAACAACTGCCATTCCTCCTCCACGCTGCCATTTTCCCGATCTTTCACTGCATTCCACTCATCTTTCAATTTCTCCTGATACTCTATCTTTTTCTCTCTTTTATCCAACTCACTCACTTTCAAAACCTCCCTGCCACACCTAACCCTCCTAGCTCTCACCCATCTCTTACCTACTCTTAACTTTCCCTCCACCAGGTAGTGGTCAGACATACCTCCACCCTCCCCTCTCAGAACTCTCACATCCAACAATCTTCCTATTACATTCCTAGACACAACCACATAGTCCATCAAGGCTCTATCAACAACCCTTCCACCCTCCTGTCTCACCCATGTATACTTATAAATATCTTTCTTCTCAAACAGCGTATTCCCAATCACCATCTCTCGCTCAACACACATCGCTATCATTCGTTCCCCATTTTCATTTCTTCCAGGCACACCATGCATACCAACTACGCCTTCAACTGCTACATTTCCCACTCTAGCAATCAGATCTCCCATCATTACCACATTCACATTCGCTCCAAAACTTTGCAGACACTCATCAACATCATTCCAGAAAGACTCCCTCTCTTGTTCATCCCTTTCACTACCAGGCCCATATGCACTCACAAACACCCACAACTCACGTTCAAATTTCGCTTTCACCCACATCAGTCTCGATGACACCTCCTTCCATTCAATCACACACTGCTGCACTTCCGGACTCACTAACAAGGCCACACCTTCTCTTGCCCTTCCTCTATCAACACCTGACAATCTTCCATTCACACTTCCAAACATATATTCCCCCTTCCCTTTCATCTTCGTTTCACTCAAAGCTAACACATCCAACTTTCTTCTCACAAACATTCTCCCAATCTCCTCCCTTTTAGCCTCAATTGTACTACATCCACGCACATTCATAGACCCAATCTTCAGGGTACGGGGATAACTCCATCCCCCGTCCCTTTCTCTGGCCTGTCTCTTTTTAGGAACTAAAAAAACAGAGGAGGGGGTCCCTAGTCCCCTCACCCCGCCCCTTTTAGTCGCCTTTTACGACACGCAGGGAATACGGTGGCAGTATTCTTCCTAACACAACCCGGCCGCAGAGTAGTAGCACCACCCCATAGTGCGGCCAGGTTGTGTCCCCCCCGCCACAGGGGGGGACACTGGTCTATAATTCAGGGGTTCTTCCCTGTTTCCTCCCTTGTAAATTGGTACCACATTTGCCCTCTTCCATTCTTTTGGCACTTTCCCCTCTTCCAGTGAGCATACAATTAAGCTGTGAATTTTATCCGCCAGTTGTTCTCTGCATTCATTCAGTACCCAATTAGAAATTCCATCAGGTCCTGGGTCTTTCCTTACATCTTGAATTTCCAGTAATTTATACACTTCCTGTACCTCCACTTTTATATCTTTCATCACCGGAACATTTCTAATCACTCCCTCCCCTTCCACAAGCTCCTTTTCTTTAGTGAAAACTGACTGGAAACGTTTGTTCATTATTTCTGCTTGCATTGCCGCATCCTTAAAGACCTCTCCTTCTACTTTCAGTTTGGTGATTCCTTCCTTTTGTTTCAGTTTGCCATTAACAAATCTATAAAACAGTTTGGGTTCATCCTTGCATTTGTCAATTATACCTTTTTCAAAATTCCTTTCTTCTTCTCTACGTATTCTTGTGTATTCATTTCTTGTTCTTTTATATTCTTCCTTTGTTCTGTCGTTACCTCTCTTTCTCCAATTATTCCACGCCTTATCTCTCTTTTTTTGCTATCATACACCTTCTATTGAACCACTCCTTTTTCCTGTTTTCTTTCCCTCTTACTCTTGGTACAAATTTTTCCACTCCCAAATTATAGAGGTCTAGAAAGATATCCCACTTCCTCTGTATCTCTCTTGTTTCTCTGAATTTTCTCCAATCCGCATTTTCAAAAAAGTTTCTCAATCCTATAAAATTTGCTTTCCCAAAGTTGTATCTTCCCTGTCTATGAAGCTCGTCTCTTGGCTCGACGTTTCCTATTAACATCTGGAATTCAATGACCACATGATCACTTTTTCCCAAAGGACAGAGATATTCCAATGATTCTATTACATCGGGTTCTTTGGTGAACAGTAAATCTAACCTTGCTGGTGTGTCCTCACCTCGAAACCGTGTCTCTTCTTTGACCCATTGCGTCATCACATTATTCATTATTATATTTAATAACATAGTGCCCCACGAATCCTCGCCGCCTCCCGAGTACCATTCCTCCCAGTTCACCTCTTTACAATTAAAGTCACCCACCAAAATTATATTATTGCTTTTCTCAATTATTTTTTGCAAGTAGCTAACTATATCTGACAACATCTCATGGTATTCATCGTCCTTCCATGCTTTCGTCTTTGGGGGAACATACACTACCGCCATATCTCCCTTAACATTCTCTCCAGTTTCTAATTTCATATATATCACTTCAGCCCTGCCTTCTCCCATTTCCACAGTATCTACATTTATGTTGTTCTTCACTGCTATCATCACTCCTCCTCCCTTTTTTTTCTTTTCTGTCTTTTCTCCACAGTTTGTATTTACCATCTCCCAAATGAACATCAATATCTTCTCTTAATTTGGTCTCTACAAAGCACATGACATCAGGTTCATGTTCTCTCAAGAAATCATTAATTTCGATCCTTGTCGATATGAAACCATCAACATTAGTATATATCACCTTCAAATTATTTTTGACATTATTAATACCCTCTTCTCTCCTACTCTCTGTCCGTACCACTTCCTCAACTTCTGATCTTTCACAACCATCCCCCTTAGTTTCCTTCACTTCTATTTCCTTAAATACCATTTCCTTACTTTCATATCCAATACTCTCCAAAAAAAAGTATTACATTCTTCCTCTGTCCTCTTATCATTTTTTTCCTTTACTTCTTCCTTTAAAGATTTTAAAACTTCTCTTTCTTCTTCATTCAGATCTTTTCTTATCATATTTTCCATTCCCGCCTCTGCTTAATTTCCAGGTCACTTTAAGTATCTCATTTATTACACTTTCTGATGTAAACTTGACTCTCATTGGTCTTGTTTCCCCTTTCTTGTAAGGCCCTATCCTCCTTACTTCCTGAATTTCTTTTACCCACTTATCTCCTTTGGGGCCAATCTTGCCTAATATTCCTCTCATCAGGTTCGTGTCTCTCTCGAGTCTTACGAACCTAACCTTTTCTTCCTCTTCCCTGTTTCCAAATACTACCACACATCTGTTCCTTTCTACAGTTTCTCTCACTATTTTCTCTTTTTTCTTCAGTATTTTCACTACATTTTCTTCCATTTCTTTCTTGTTCATTTCCCTTTCTTCCTGGATGATCTCTCTTAAGCTGACCACTTCTTTCTGTTCTTCTTCTACGTGTGCCCACTTTGCCTTATGTTCTTCTAATACATTACTCACCTTCTCCGTTTTATTAGTACTCTCTTCTAGTTTCCTCCTCAGTTCAACATTTTCCCGCTTCAAATTCCTAATCTCTTCATTGGCTGTTTCATTGGACTGGATCAGACTCTGTATGGTAGTTTCTGTATTTACTGACACATCCTTTGTCACTAGATTCTCTACTTTCTTTTCGAGTTCACTAATCTTCATAATTAATGTTTTAACCAGGTCCATGACATTGGTATTAGCATCAAATCCTTGAAATTCTAGTCCCTCATTGTTTATGTTTTCGGCCATGTTTGATGTTGGTTAAATACCAAAACAGCTGTTACCGAAAAAAAAAAAAAACTACAAACATTCATGTACAATCTAGTCAATAAATCATTACATTTTTTATAGTCTATTAACTTTCATTATATTGAATTTAAAACAAGACCTTAGGAGACAGGACAGACAAAATTCCTGAAACTACTTAAGGTTAGCAGCGATGGCTGGGACGTCTGCTCTCCCCGGCTGTTCGTGTGTGTGTGTGTGTGTGTTAAATCATACAATGTCCATCAGCTTTAACTTTTATATATATTTCTTAATGCATAGTAAACAAAATGTTCTGAGATGGATGGTTCTTTTTTTTTTTTTTTTTTTTTTAATGGCTATCGGCCATAACGTTGGCCATTAAGCCAAAATGTCTTACTGGACAAATACACATACACACACATATACTTATACAAATACATAATATCCAGGCAGTCCACAAAAGTTGAAAAATGGCAGAATACAAAATCAGGAGCAGTAGGGCAATAAGGCAGGGGTAACAAAGCAATGGCCGAGACTAAGCCATAGAAGCAGCAGAGTCTGAGTTGGAGTCGGAACCTGCGGCGAGATGAGACTGCACGACCCCGAGGGTGTAAGAAAGGATACGACACTCCTCGGGGTCGGTAACAGTCTGGAGGGACCCCCGGCGCAGCTCGGTGAAGGACAGGAATGCCTGCCGGTAGTCCCCCTTGGAAAATTCCTGCTCGCCAGACTCCACTGGCGCCGTGTCTTCATAGTGGAGCAGCTGATTCTCCAGAATCTCTAGGCCAAGTGGGGGGAGAGAGGGAAAGTCACCCCAAGAGAGTTTCCTGGTCGAACTAGGGGACCTGGCACTCTTCGATCCCTGGTCTGTTGATGATGGAGGAGGCACAGCAGGAGTCACCACTTCAGCTACAGGGCGTCAGGAGCAACCTCAGGTGGAGATGAGGGTTCAGCGTCCCCAACCTGCATGGGAACCTCATGTATGGGCTGAGAGGCAGACTGGCGGGAGACAGCACACCCTGACAGCTGGATCCTTGTCGCGGGAGTGGAAGGCTGCAGCTGTAGCACCCTCGGGACCAAGGCGGTGGGCGTCGCTGGGGGCTGAAGGTGTCGACGATGAGGGCGAGGACGAGGAGCCCCCACTCGCAGACCTCCTCTGTACCAAGGGTGTGAAAGAAAAAGACTCTGGGAACGATATGGCAGGGAGCCCGTTGGCCCGGAAAATGACGGGCAGGCGCCGAGCAAAAACCGCCATATCTCCCACCAAAAAGACCTTGGCAACCTCCACACACATGGTTATGATGGTGGAGGCAGAGGAGGCAGGGAAGGAGGCAGGAACATCAGATAGTGGCTAACGCCGGCGACAACGACGGGGGAGGGCATGGGGTGAGCCCCGCACTGCCTGGCCTGCAGGGCCGGTGACAGAGACAGCTGCGGGGCCCTTAGCATCCTCTCGTAAAATAAATTCCACCTCTTCGCCAGCAGCAACAGAGGGCACAGGGTGGGCATGGTTGGGGGCCACGATGGAGGAGCGGTGGAGGAACACATCCACCCCTGTATCCCAGCGAGTCACAAAGCCGTAGCCCCTCCGGACGTGGAACCGCTTGACCTGCCCCACAACCTTGGCTGCCATGGTCCACCTAGTAGCGTGTCGTTTGTAGAGTCTCCATCCTTGGTGGTTATCCTGAGACCCCACTGCTACCGGCCAACTCTCACACTCCTTCTCGATGGTCCAATCCAGCTAATTCTGATGGTTCCAATTGATGATTCATTTGTTAGAAAATGAAGCACCTTATTGTTTCGTAACATTGCTTCATTATATCGACTACAATCGTCACTCTTTAATTAATTATCAATCATCTGCGTGATAATCTTTGTTTTAAAACAAAGAGCAAACAATTTATGTTGTGTATTAACATTATATTGGCTATGATAATTATGCATCCAATATTTTTAATACTATTCTTTAGCCTTTACTCCAGAGGGCATTAAATATTCATTCTCATTCACTTCATGTCCCCTGTCACGTTCCGAACGAACTGAAGCTTCACCCTAGCTTCAGGGAATTACTGATTTATGACTTAGGGCTCGGCCACACAGCACGGAAACATGTTTTGGTGCATGTTCGAAACATTGCTACGGACGTGTTCGCATTCAAGTTCGACACGTCTCGTTTGGACGGTCAAACCCCTGAACTTGCTCCCAGACACTGGTGTGGACGTTTCGTGGCGGGGAACATGTTTGTAGACAATCACTCGTTTGGACCTACTGTTACTGAGAGGACGTTGCCATGGAATAAACACGGGAGCTAGTGCTTCGGCTGATAGACATGTACCGGTCTCATACTGTACTGTGGGATCCCACCAATTCCGACTACAAAAACAAGAGCAAGAAGTTGGAAACATGGAAGGCTATCAGTGACGAGCTGAATGTGGACCGACTTGAAGTGATGAAAAAGGTAGAGACATTGGCAAGTCAGTTTAGAAGGGAAGTGAAGAAAATGAAGGCTAGATCGGGTATGGGAACTGATGAACTCTACAGAGGTAACTGGTTTGCTTTTAAGAGCCTGAGCTTCCTACTGAACAAAATGCAACCACATACAACATCAGATGCTGGAATGGAGTTACGTATAATGGCATACACACTCAATATTTATTACAATATTTGTTAACACCGTATAGACAGATTTATGCACTGCAGCCAGGTGGATTTCTATAAGTACATACAAAATAAATAAACATACACCAAACGTAATGAATTGTTTGTATTAGAAATTAAGCTATCAGTAATGATAATAATTCATAATACATATCCACATGTACAGACAAATAATGTAATTATATATATATATATATATATATATATATATATATATATATATATATATATATATATATATATATATATATATATATAGAAATTAAGCTATCAGTAATGATAATAATTCATAATACATATCCACATGGACAGACAAATAATGTAATTATATATATATATATATATATATATATATATATATATATATATATATATTAGTATATTAGTATATTTAGGCAGAATGTTTTCTTTTATACAAAAATCATTAAAGACCAAGGCGTAGCCATTGTTCACTATTTTTCTGTTGATCTTTTCGAGTTTTCTTACACATTGTTTTACACTATGATTCAGGTTGTAGATAATATGTCCAAGATCCATGTCGTAAGTATATTTTATTAATTATTTATTTTCATTTTTCGTAGGACGTTTCGTGTATCCTTACACATCATCAGCGACTGTAATATAGATACAATACACTATAAAAAATGACATATACAACATAAACCTATACAATATATATACTGAAATGTACAACAACGACTAATAAAAGTGTAGAGTTACAAGAGTATGGATAAAAGAGACAAACCCTTTAGGTGAAGTCAAGTATGAGCTACATTTAAAAATGTATGGATAAAAGAGACAAACCTTATAGGTGTAGTCAGCTATGAGCTACGTGGTTGACTGCGAAGGTTGTATGGGTGAGTGGGTGTTTGTGGCTGTGTAGTGTTGCCAGTTGTGTTATTGTGTGTGTAATGTTCATTTGTAATTGTCGCTGCTTGTGGTCGGGCCTTTGTGTATTTAAACAGTTTGAGGGTACGATCTAGTCCGGTGGTTTGGTTGTTTATGGCCGGCGTGTTTTCACGTATTAGAAGTGCTTCTGCCAGTTGTAGTCTAATGTGGTCATGACTGAGCTTGTTTGAGGGGATAACACATGATGTGTTACGTGTCACAATCTCTCTAAGTACACGTTCATCCGTTTTATAAGCAGGGGACATCTGATTACCATAATACACATTGTGGGTAACAGTATGGGGAAGCGGTTGGACATTTGTGGTTGAGACTTGTTTTGAAATAAATTGACATATTTCTCTGTCAACTATTTGATTGGAATAACCATTGTTAATTAAGATCTGCTTTAATTTAGTTACTTCTGAGTGGAAGAGTTCCCACGATGAGCAGTTCCTATGAGCACGACGTAAGTATGACCTGATAACTGACAATTGGTACCGCTGCGGACACTCACTCACAGCATTAAGGCATCTACCCAAGTCCGTAGCTTTACGATATACGGAGGTTTTATAGTTACCATTCTCCTCTTCTATTAATACATCAAGAAAAGGGATTTTGTTGTTTGCACTTATCTCATAAGTAAATTTTAATATTGAGTTATGTTCCATGGCAGTTCTTAGTTGTTTAAGGTGGTTTTCGTCTCTAACGACCATATAGATATCATCAACATAGCGACAATACGTGGTTGGACGCAGGTTGGTATCTTCTAACACTTTGTTTTCTAGGTGACACATGTAAAAGGCAGCAAATGTTGGGCCCAGGGATGAACCCATGCTGACTCCGTTAACCTGCTGATACAGCTTACCGTCTGGGCTGCGAAAGGGAGCTTCGGTGGTGCATGCTCTCAGTAATGTTTCCAAGTTGTTGGTTGAGATCTTAGGTGGGCACAGGGTTGAGTGGTGATACACATTTTCTAAAATTATCTGTATAGTTTGGTCTACTGGTACGTTAGTGAAGAGGCTTTCAACATCTAACGAAGCCAAGAGTCCGCTGGGTCGAGTAGAGCGGATAATGTCTATGAACTGGTCTGTGGACTTCAGGGAAAACTTCGCTGGAATGTATGGTGTAATGATTTGATTTACTTGTCTCGCTGTTGTATACGTTGGTGTGGTTACCTGGGAGATGATGGGACGGAGTGGGTTGTTGGTTTTATGGGTTTTTACATTACCGTAGATGTACCCTGGAGCATACTGTCCAACTATGGGGGTGAGGTGTGGTGAGTCTCGGCATGCGTTGTTTGCAGTAATAACTCGATTGATTTTCTTCTTGAGAGTTCCTGTTGGATCACGGGAAATCTGCTAGAATTTGGTATTGTCACTGAGAATAGCATCCAGTTTGTGTTGGTAGTCTTCTTTGTTGAGGAGAACATAAATGTTAGACTTATCAGCTCGCCTAATGACTAATGACTAACGTACCAGTAGACCAAACTATACAGATAATTTTAGAAAATGTGTATCACCACCCAACCCTGTGCCCACCTAAGATCTCAACCCACAACTTGGAAACATTACTGAGAGCATGCACCACCGAAGCTCCCTTTCGCAGCCCAGACGGTAAGCTGTATCAGCAGGTTAACGGAGTCAGCATGGGTTCACCCCTGGGCCCAACATTTGCTGCCTTTTACATGTGTCACCTAGAAAACAAAGTGTTAGAAGATACCAACCTGCGTCCAACCACGTATTGTCGCTATGTTGATGATATCTATGTGGTCGTTAGAGACGAAAACCACCTTAAACAACTAAGAACTGCCATGGAACATAACTCAATATTAAAATTTACTTATGAGATAAGTGCAAACAACAAAATCCCTTTTCTTGATGTATTAATAGAAGAGGAGAATGGTAACTATAAAACCTCCGTATATCGTAAAGCTACGGACTTGGGTAGATGCCTTAATGCTGTGAGTGAGTGTCCGCAGCGGTACCAATTGTCAGTTATCAGGTCATACTTACGTCGTGCTCATAGGAACTGCTCATCGTGGGAACTCTTCCACTCAGAAGTAACTAAATTAAAGCAGATCTTAATTAACAATGGTTATTCCAATCAAATAGTTGACAGAGAAATATGTCAATTTATTTCAAAACAAGTCTCAACCACAAATGTCCAACCGCTTCCCCATACTGTTACCCACAATGTGTATTATGGTAATCAGATGTCCCCTGCTTATAAAACGGATGAACGTGTACTTAGAGAGATTGTGACCCGTAACACATCATGTGTTATCCCCTCAGACAAGCTCAGTCATGACCACATTAGACTACAACTGGCAGAAGCACTTCTAATACGTGAAAACACGCCGGCCATAAACAACCAAACCACCGGACTAGATCGTACCCTCAAACTGTTTAAATACACAAAGGCCCGACCACAAGCAGCGACAATTACAAATGAACATTACACACACAATAACACAACTGGCAACACTACACAGCCACAAACACCCACTCACCCATACAACCTTCGCAGTCAACCACGTAGCTCATAGCTGACTACACCTATAAGGTTTGTCTCTTTTATCCATACATTTTTAAATGTAGCTCATACTTGACTTCACCTAAAGGGTTTGTCTCTTTTATCCATACTCTTGTAACTCTACACTTTTATTAGTCGTTGTTGTACATTTCAGTATATATATTGTATAGGTTTATGTTGTATATGTCATTTTTTATAGTGTATTGTATCTATATTACAGTCGCTGATGATGTGTAAGGATACACGAAACGTCCTACGAAAAATGAAAATAAATAATTAATAAAATATACTTACGACATGGATCTTGGACATATTATCTACAACCTGAATCATAGTGTAAAACAATGTGTAAGAAAACTCGAAAAGATCAACAGAAAAATAGTGAAACAATGGCTACGCCTTGGTCTTTAATGATTTTTGTATATATATATATATATATATATATATATATATATATATATATATATATATATATATATATATATATATATATATATATATATATATATATGTATGTATATATAGATATATGTATGTATGTATATATATATATGTATGTATATATATATATATAGATATATGTATGTATGTATATATATATATATATATATATATATATATATATATATATATATATGTATATATAGATAGATATATGTATGTATGTATATATAGATAGATATATGTATGTATATATATGTATATATATATATATATATATATATATATATATATATATATATATATATATATGTATATATATATATATTTATATATATATTTATATATATATATATATATATATATATATATATATATATATATATATAGGTGAGTGTAGCCTATACACTGTATATACACTTTATATGGCTAGTGAGGGAGTGATCGCCCTCTACCTACACAGATCAAAAGCCCTCGGGAGCAGGGGGGGTGGTTGCTTTCTCAGGCAGAGGAACTCCTTGAGAGTGAAATGGCTGGGAAGCATGCCGGCACGTGACTGGCTACAGCATAGCTGGGTCTTTCGGGTGTGGGCAATCAGGCAAGTTAGCTGCCTACTGCGACTGCAACACAATGGCGAGGTGTTCAGGAAGTTAGCCAAAGAAACCTTGATGGAGTCTGAAAGAACAATAATGGCCCCCAGTCCCGTGCAGCCCTTAAATGGGCAGGGGGTGCTAAGAATCTCACGGTTGCCTCAATTACAATCTAATTCCTTTGTCAATGCAAAAAATACAATTAAAATTGGTAACTGGAATGTGAAAACGCTAAATCATGACGGTAAAATCGATGAGTTAGTGAAGGTTTTTCAAAATTACGGACTTGATATTTGTGCTCTGACAGAAACTAGATTAACTGGAGTCGATAAGTTGGATTTGGAGGATGGTATACGTTTATTGATATCTGGTCGACAGGACGGAATGCATTATCAGGGAGTAGGATTGTTGCTGGGTTGTAAGGCAAATAAGGCTTTATGTGAGTGGGATCCTATAGATGAGCGATTGTTATACGCACGGTTTAAATCAAATCATGGCAACATCAGTCTGTTTGTATGTTATGCACCTACTAATGATGCACTCGATGAAAGGAAAGACACATTTTATGAAAAGTTGCAAGAAGGAGTAGGAAGGGTACCTAGACAGGATGTTTTGATCTGCGTTGGAGACTTTAATGCAGTAATGGGCTGTTCAAATGAGGGATTTGAGGCATGTATGGGTAAGATGGGAGTTGGTAGTAGGATGAGTGAAAACGGAGTGAGGTTTGGAAGCTTCTGTCTAGCAAATGACTTAGTCATCGGGGGCACACTCTTTCAGCATTGTAATATACACAAGACAACTTGGGTGTCGCCGTGTGGAAAATATAAAAATCAGATTGATCACATCGCTATCAGTAGGAGGCATAGAAGTTCTCTGCTAGATGTTCATGTTAAACGGGGAGCGGATATTGGTAGTGACCATCAACTCAGCATTGCAAAAATAAGGTTTAAACTTAAAAATCAGAAGAAGAAGAAATCTGGTGTTGGTAGATACGATATTGTTAAGCTTAGAAGGGAAGGAGAAGAAAAGGAGGAATTCAGATTAGAATGCAGAAATAGGTTTTTGGTGTTGGAAACGTTGGAAGAGGGGGAGAGAAGTGTAGATGAGATGTGGGAGGATGTGAACAAAGTTTTGCATGAGACTGCTGAATGTACGATTGGAAGGAGACATAGCTTCAGGAGAAAGAAATGGATATCAGAGGAAACGTGGGATATGATAAAAAAGAGAGGTGAGGCTAAATTGAGGAGTGAGATGCAATGCGTTGATGAACAATAGATTGAATTAGCAAGAGCTGCGTACTGGAGTTTGAATTCAGAAGTAAGAAGGTTAGCTAGGAGAGATAAAAGAAGATGTGTGGATGAAAAGGTTGCAGAGACTGAAATCTTAATAAACAAAAATGATGGACAGAGTCAAAGAATAGCATATGAATCGATTAGAGAACTGAGTGGTAATGCAGGTAAACGCAAGGAAATACCAGTTAGAGACAGGGAAGGAAATTTATTGGCCAAAGATGGAGATATTAAAAATAGATGGAAAGAGCATTTTGAGACAGTTCTTAATAGACCAATACCACCAGAAGAGGATATACCGTCTGCTCAGGAAGATTTAAATATAGAAACAGGAGAGTTGAGGCTTGCAGAAGTGGAGAAAGCAGTAAAACAGTTAAAGAATAACAAGGCACCAGGGGAGGATGGTTTATTTCCGGAAATGTTTAAAGTGGAGGGGGATAGATTAATAATGATCTTGACCAAGCTATTCAATAAGATATGGGTGACGGGGTTACTACCATCAGTTTGGAAGAATGGTGTAATTGTTAAAGTTCCGAAGAAGGGAGACCTGAGTGAATGTGGTAATTGGAGGGGAATCTCTTTGTCACCGATAGCTTTGAAAGTTTTCAGTAGAGTGTTGTTAAATAGGTTGGAGCCAGTGGTTGAGGGTATTCTGAGGGATGAGCAGGCTGGTTTTAGAAAGGGACGTGGTTGCAATGATCAGATCTTTATAGTTAGGCATTTGATGCAGCAAGTTAATGAAATGAGAGTGCCGTTAAGTCTTTGTTTTGTTGATTTTGAAAAGGCTTTTGATAGTGTTTCGAGAGAGACTATGGGGAAGATCATGAGACATTATGGAATACCAGAGGAGTTTGTGAGGGTCATTATGAACATGCATGAGGACACATTTTGTAAAGTGATGGTTGATGGTTGTCTGAGTGATTCGTTTGAAGTCAAGTCCGGAGTAATTCAAGGTGGTGTTCTATCGCCTTTACTATTTATATTGGTCATTGATTACATTATGAAACGCGTTGGAACAGAAACCGGTGCAGGTATACTTTGGGGAGAGAACAGGAAACTTTTGGATTTAGATTATGCAGATGATATAGTTTTGATTTGTGATGGGCCAGAAGAGATGCAGAGAGTGTTGGACTGTTTGGTGAGTGAAGGTCGCAAGGTGGGTTTGGCTATTAATTGTGGAAAAACTGAAATAATCAATATGAATATGGAAAATGAGCAGGAATGTGTAATTGGAGGTATGGTTGTAAAGCAAGTTGATAGGTTTAAATATTTAGGTACTTATTTAGCCAAGGATGGTTCTTTGAACTTTGAATTCGAGGAAAGGTTAAAGAAGGCTAATCAGGCAATGGGAATGCTTAAAAATATTTGGAATAATAACAATTTCTCTGTGCATACAAAAATCAAACTTTATAAGGTAATGGTTAGGAGTATCTTAATTTATGGACACGAGTCTTGGTACAGAACAGTGACTATGGAAAATAAATTCTTGGTGTTTGAAAATAAAGCACTTAGAAGAATATTAGGAGTTAAGTGGTGGGAAAGGATATCAAATAGTAGAATTAGAGAAATAACGGGAGTGCAGCCGATCGATGAATATGTTAGATTCTCACGATGGAAGTGGCTAGGACATGTGTATAGGAGACAGGGAATAGTACGAGGTACACCAGGGTGGGTGGCACTTGGTAGGAGAGGTAGAGGAAGGCCAAAAGAGACGTGGGTGAGGACAATGAGACGGGAAGCTGGAGATGAGTGTTGGGGAGATCTTGAGGAGTTAGCACAAGATAGGATGTGGTGGTGTGAGTTCATCGAGGCCCTATGTTGTTTGCAGATGATACTGTGTTGTTGATTGAAGACGAAGGTGAGCTGCAAGGCTTGGTGGATGAGTTTGAAAGATTGTGTAAGAAACGGAATCTAAAGGTGAATGTAGGGAAGAGTAAAGTGATGGTCTTTGAGAGAGGTGAAGTTAGTGAATGTGCAGCGAGGTTGGATGGTGAGGAATTGGAAAATGTGAGTACGTTTAAGTTCTTGGGTAGTGTGATGAGTAAGGATAGAGGTTTGGAGGGTGAAGTGCTTGAAAGGGTACAGCAGGGAAGAAAGGTTGCTGGTTCTTTGAAAGCAGTGATAAGAAACAGGGAAGTGAGCATGGAAGTGAAAAAGTTACTACATGACAGTATTGTGATACCAACTATAACGTACGGAAGTGAAGCTTGGACATTGTTGGAAGGACACAAGTCAAGAGTGAGAGCAGTGGAAATGAGTTATTTAAGAGGAGCCTGTGAAGTCACGTGGAGAGACAGGCTGACGAATGAGGATATAAAGGAGCGTTGTGGTGTTGATGTGGATGTGATAGGAAGCGTTATGAGGAACACACTGAGGTGGTTTGGCCATGTGGAGAGGATGGAGGGTGAAAGACTGACGAAGAGAGTGTATGTGAGTGAGGTGGAGGGGGAAGAGGGAGGGGAGGCCGAGGATGAGATGGAAGGATGGGGTGGAGAGGTATATGAGAGAGGGGGGTGTGAGTTGGGAGCAGGGCAGTGAAATGGCGGGGGACAGGGCGACTTGGAGGCAATTTGTTTGTGGCCACCTGAATCGGGATTGAGGCGTCTGGCAATATATATATATATATATATATATATATATATATATATATATATATATATATATATATATATATATATGGAGCCTCTGTAGTACAGTGGTAGAGTGTGCGTTTCTCACGCAGATGAGCGCGGGTTCGCCTCACGCCAGAGTTGTAAAAACTTTGGGAAGCATTCACCAAGCCACCTGCTACTTTGGCGGACACAGGGGGTGCTGTGGTTGAACCAGTGTCACATACTAGTATGCTTGCACCCAATCGGCTTAAGGCGGGCCGATTACACTTGGTTCACAGACTACACACACATCCAAAGCCACTACAACACTACAATCACACTCACAAGCACTTCTCACCCTACATACAGTCTCTACCAGACAGCCTAAGCCACTGGGTAGAGATACATTGGCTGTATCGTTCCTGCTTCGGTAGGGATAGGCCGGTCCTGCAGTGGACTTCAACGGCTGATGATGATGATGATGATATATATATATATATATATATATATATATATATATATATAAATATACATTTTATATAAATTGAGAGAGAGAGAGAGAGAGAGAGAGAGAGAGAGAGAGAGAGAGAGAGAGAGAGAGACCGGTATATATATATATATATATATATATAGATAGATATATATATATATATATATATATATATATATATATATATATAATTATTTTAGTGTGTGTAGTAATTATTTATTTGTAGAGTAAAATAAGGTATGAGGATTACCATGATAATGATAAATAGTACATAGTCACACATGAATATGTATATGTGAGCTTGTGCTGCAAACATCGGTACTCATATCTACTATGCACATCAATCTTGCCAATGCACACGACCTTCATCAGAAACAAAGTACTCTTTAAACTCCTTACGGATATCATGGTCATCAGCCTTATCACAGGAATTATATCCCACATAATCCCTCACAGCTGTGTCAGAGGAATATGATCTCCATGAACCTTCAATTATGGTTCCGTTATCAATGTCATCCACGTCGAATGTGCCTGGTGGATTACATGCCATTCGTGAGGTCTCATTTTTCCTAAGAAAATTATGCAGATGAATGCATGCCATCGTAACCTTCTTTGCTTTGTCAGGTGAGAGGGGAACAGTTTGGTGAAACACTCTAAAAGCAGCTCCTATTATCCCAAATCTCAACTACAAGCTTTGCTCTGCTTAACCACTAATTGAATACTCTTTCACCAGACCCCTTATCATGCTCGCCTGGGTATGGTTTCATTAGGTTCTCTGATAAGGTAAAATGCATCGTCACTTGCAAAAACGTATGGCATGGCCTTATGATGACCAGGAAGTTGCTGAGATGGTGGCAGGTTCAGTGTAGAGTTATTAAGTGCATGACTGAAAATGGTATTAGCAAAAACTCCACCATCGGATATACGTCCTTGACATCCAACATTTGCATACAGGAAATTACAGGACGCATCAACCACATCAAAGAGAACAATGCTGAAGTATCCTTTGTAACTGTAGAAATCACTCCCACTCTGCGATGGACATAGTACTTTGATGTGTTTACCGTCTAAAGCATCAGCACAATGTGGGAAATTCCATTTCTCACGGAATCCTTTCTCTGCATCGAGCCACAATTCAGGTGTTGTAGGCATCTGGAATGATTATTGTAGTACTGAAGAAATGCGAGTGAATGTCCTACAGATAAAGTATGTAATATGACATGAAAAAAAAAAATGCTCCTCTCTCTCTCTCTCTCTCTCTCTCTCTCTCTCTCTCTCTCTCTCTCTCTGCTACTTTGTAATGTAAATTAAATTTTTACTGAGACTCCCATTCGTTAATGTGTGTTACGTGCCCATTACAGAATGCTGCTGGGCAAATGTCTGCATCTGGGCAGACTGGAGCGTCTATACAGGAGGACGATACCGATGCAAGGCCGATCGTGGAAAAAAAAGAGGCCAGCACTAATAGGGGTGGGAGTGGGACGGATGTGGTCACTACTACTCGATCGGCGGCCAAGCCATGTGTCTCTAAACGAAAGCACGAAGAAATGGTATTGGAAGCTTATACAGTCATGCAATCCTTGAACGACAGGAATGTAAGGGATCAATATCAAGCATTCGGTGATTTGGTGGTCTTTAAGCTTAGGAAGCTATCCACGACACATGCTAAGAACAGGGTACAAAATATGATCCAAAACATACTTTTTCAAGCAGAGGCATGGCATTATGACATGCCTTCCACATATAACTACCATTCACAGCCATCTACGGGAATCGGAGAAACATGGAGTCATGATTATAATACTGAATAACACGCCAAGGTGTCTCATGTTGCATATATTATCAATAATGTTATGTCTGTATTCCCAAAACGGAATAAATGATATGAACAAATTTGTGTTATTATACAACTCCAACTGATGCATATGTGCAGGGTGGTTTCTTGGCATAGTTGGTGGATGGACTTAGGAAACCCTTAAGATTGTAAGCTGCCTAGGGCCCCTAAATGGCTAGAAACGGCCCTGGGACATGTGGCCTCATCATTGTAAATAAATGCATATGCACATGTACGTATTATTCAACACATTCTTGGTGTTAACACTAATAAGTTTATACATACGATATATATATACCTATTAAACAATTTTTTCTTTCTCTCATACATATAAGTGTAGATACCTTAATATAGATGTGGAAGTTGTCCTTACCTTCACATATTCACTTAATGCATTGATAAGTCCAGAGCATACTTCAGGTACAACAACAGAAATCGACTGTTTTGATATTTTGAACATGTAGCTCAGACTACAGTAAGAATCTCCCGTTGCCAAATATCGAAGTGTCACAGCCAGACGACCCGCAGGTGTTATTGCCTTCCTCATATTTGTATATTCTTTCGTAATTATGGGAGCTATTTTATTTAGTATCACCTCAAAATCTGATGCAGACATATGCAGGAAATTTCTAAATGACCCACTATCACTGATGTGTTGAGGCAAGAGTCCGGCATCATCAAACACCAAATCCTTGTACAGTATTTGCCTGTATTTATTTCCCAGCTTTAACGAGGGACGCACCCAGTATCGGCGAGGGTGTTTGTGTTTATAACCACATATCACTACTGTAGCAGCCGCTGCTAGTAAGAGATCCTGCTCCTCTGACATGTTGATGGGCACTGCCAGCTGTGCCCTGGTGTGGACTGTCAAAGTGTTTTAAACTTGATCGAAGCTGTGTTTGCAACATTTTGAAGCTAATTGGACGGCAAGTTTGCCATCATGTTTGTGGCTTGTACAGATGCATGTATGTAGCATGTTCCAGACATGTCACCAGACATGTTTTGGGCTTCGTGTGGACGAGGCATTAGTCTCACGTTGGTGATTTGATTTGGGTTTACAAAACGCCAATTAACCAATGAAAGGATTATGTAACTGAAGCAGGTGAGTTCTTAGCTTTAATGAGTCTTATAATGTGTATGTATTTAATGGTATAATACTTGTGATCTCAGGCTGTAGTGTGCACCTCGCGTCTGGGCTGCCAACCCAGACGTGCCAAATCATTATTGTTTTGACGATAAATAGTTTCCTTTTGTCTATCTATATATCTATTGCCAGACACCTTAATCCCATACGGTGTGGCCACAAACAAATCGCCTCCACGTCGCCCTGTCCCCCGCCATTTCACTGCCCTGGTCCCAACTCACACCCCTCCCTCTCATATACCTCTCCACTCCATCCCTCGGTCTCCCTCTCCCTCTCTCCCCCTCCACCTCACTCACATACACTCTCCTTATCAGTCTCTCACCCTCCATCCTCTCCACATGGCCAAACCACCTCAGTGTGTTCCTCCTAACGCTTCCTATCACATCCACATCCACACCACAACTTTCCTTTATATCCTCATTTGTCAGCCTGTCTCTCCATGTGACTCCGCAGGCTCTGCTTAAATAACTCATTTCCAATACTCTCACTCTTGACTTGTGTCCTTCCAACAACGTCCAAGCTTCATTTCCATACGTTAGAGCTGGTATCACAATACTGTCATGTAGTAACTTTTTCACTTCAGTGCTCACTTCCCTGTTTCTTATCACTGCTTTCAAGGAACCAGCAACCTTTCTTCCTTGTTGTACTTTTTCAAGCACTTCACCCTCCAAACTTCCATCCTCACTCATCACACTCCCCAAGTACTTAAACGCACTCACATTTTCCATTTCTTCACCATCCAACCTCACCGTACATTCACTGACTTCACCTCTCTCAAAGACCAACACTTTACTCTTCCCTACATTCACCTTTAGATTCCGTTTCATACACACCCTCCCAAACTCATCCAAAGCCTTGCAGCTCCCCTTCGTATTCACATAACAACACAGCATCATCTGCAAACAACAGTACAGGGAGTTTTCAAACAATACCCTTTCTCACTAGGGACACTCCAACATCCACTGCCCTACCTTGTACCTCTTTTATCACCCCATCCATGTGCAGATTGAACAACTATGGAGACATGACATATCCCTGTTTCAACCCAACCTTCAAAGAGAAAAATTCACTCAATTCACCATCCACACACACTGCAGCCTTAGCACCATCATACATACTCTCCACAGCATTCAGCAACTTCCCATCTACTCCATATATTCTTAATACTTTCCACAATCCTTGTCTATCCACCCTGTCATATGCCTTCTCCAAATCCATGAAGGCCACATACAACTTCTTTCCCTTCTCTAGAAACTTTTCCACTAAAGATCTAAGAATGAATATCTGATCTACACAACCTCTTCCCTTCCTAAAGCCTCCCTGTTCTTCTCCAACTAATTCCTCTGTTCTTTCCCTAACTCTGTCAATAAGTATCCTACCATACACTTTTCCTATTACATTAAGAAGACAAATGCCTCCATGATTACCACACACTTCGGGTTTCGCCACCAGAGGGCCGGACATAAACAAATCATTGCTGTGTGCGGCTCATATTCCTTGTGTTTCCACTGGTCCTTGCCTTCCAACATCCTTCTGTCGTTGCAGGAAGCAACATAAAGGTCTAGTGCTTTCTTCACCGTTGGTTGTGTTTTTCTGGTGTTTGGACTTAGCCTGTAGTTTGGGAGGAAAATTCAGTATGGCAGACGAGTCTGGTTTTCTCGTTTCTGCGCATGCGCAGTACGACCTGTGTGACGTCATGGACGAGTCACTCCATTTCCTCTGCTACCATTGGTCTGTTCTGTTGTGCTGGTGAAGCTGATGCCCCGCTCACCCTGCTACCTGCCTAGGTGTGCAGCATGGAGTACTCAGGCCCTGCCACCCTCGAGGACCTTGAAGCTGACCTGGCGCTGAGTGACGAGAATGAAATGACTCAGTGTGACTGGCCACAGCTACCACAAAGTAGTTGCAATGTCTCACTAGCTGGGGAAGTAGCTACAGAACCAGCACTACCTGTACCTGCCGCATCTCACCTCGTCTGCTAGGCATCTTCCTCTGCCAAGTGCCCCGTGCATGACACCTCAGACGGCAACAGTGAGCCTTCATCCCCTGCTACCAAATCTTCCAAGTGGCAGACTTCTGATCTTCTGCAGAGGGCAACTGCCCTTGGATCTAACACTCCTCGCCTCCTGCAGCTTGTTCAATCCCCCCAAGTTTTGCCGTTGCTTTCTGTCTCTACGCCTCCGGCGTTCATGCCCAGAGCTGACTACGTCAAGCTTTTATTCAAAGACAACCCAACTGGGGACATCAAACTTCGATGGTTGTCTGAGGTCATCCGTGCTTTTCAGCTTGACCTCACCCAAGCGGAGGTCAAGATGTCTGCAATCACTTCCCATTTTGTTTACATCTCCAGACGCCACAGGGACATTGTACATAGCATAACTAAAGGAGAGTTCCTATCCCTTTCTTTGGAAATTCAAGACTCACCTGAGAGGCCCCGCAAGTTTCCTACTTACCTCCTTACACTTGATCCTGTCTGCATTGATCCCAACTTGGTCAAGGAGCTGCCAGGCATCTACTCAGCCCGACGTTTCCACCAGAATGGCACTCCTATCAACCGGCTGGTAGTCACCAGGAACCTTCCTCACCCACCACCATCAATCGTCACCTTCAGCTTCCTTCCCTGCCTCCCATCTTGTGAGTTTTGCAAGATGAAGGACGAGCAACCGTGGTGCTTTTGATGCTGGTACATCTCCCGGTATTGCTCTGCGCCAGAACGGTGTGCATGGTGCTCTGGCCAGCACGACTCTCAGACGTGCCTTCACCGACCCCCTCCACCTGCTTCTTATACAGTCTCGATGCAACCCAACCCGCAACCTCCAGATACCTTGCACTGGAAATGTCCCCGATGTCATCAAGAAGGGGTTAACGTTTGGCATGACTGCACTAGACGCCGGGCTAACCCTGCCCCCATTGCTAAGGGTGGGGCTCCACTAGCATCACCACCACCACCACTCCATGCTGCCACCCCCCCCTGCCTCCACTGTCGGTTTAGTCTCAGCTGCAGTCACTGAACTTCACGATGCTGTTGCCACTCTCAGGACTCGGATTAGCTCACTTACAGCACGATTTGATGCAATAGAAGGTCGCACTGATGGCATGGTTAGCAAGCAAGCCACACTTGAGACAACATTAAATTCTCTGGTTGAATCACAACAAGTCATCATTATGACTGTCACCATCCTTACAGAGAAGTTGAACTCCATTGTCACTCCCATTGGACGACTGAATGCTCCCCCCAGGGAGCCTTCCCCTCGTGGCATGCCGCTTAGCGCTTCTTATGTCACCACCACTTCCTCATCTGGCCCTTGCAAACCTCATGGCAAAGTTCGGTAACATGGCACAACTGCATGTCATCTCTTGGAACACCTGTGGTGTTAACAACCGGTCTAAACTTGCACTCAAAGGATATGTATACAGTCACCACCCGGATATCATTTTCATTCAGGAATCCTTTGTTGGTCGTGCGCTACTCGGGGTAGAGGCACCCACTCTCAGTGGTTATGGTTCTTAAGTCCATCGAGTTAGGAATGGATTTGTCACGTATGTCCACTCCTCCATCCAGCACAGTTTCCTCCAAAGCTCTGTAGACGAAGAGACAACCTTACAGCTTCTTGAGGTCACCATTGGAAGTGGAACAAATCGGTTGTGCAATGTGTACTCTGCGCCAGGCAGGTTGAATACAGCTGCTCTCCCAGCTCCCACCATCCATGACATGATATTCATGGGGGATTATACTGCCCGACACCCCGCTTTGGGGGACCTTTCTGTCACCGTTAACCATAACAGGACTAAACTTCTTGAGTATACTCGTCGTAATCAGCTCACCCGCTGGGACACTGGTGGGGCCACACACTCTCGAGGAGGCACACTAGATCACGTCCTTACATCTGGCCTCATGGCATCCCAGGTCAGGTGTTCATCTATCCCTGGATCTTCTCTGATCACATTGCTCTCAGCCTTCATTATTCCCTCCCTGCTACACCTTCTCCTGTACACAGATGCACTCGCATTGCAATCTCACCCAAGGACTGCCCTACATACATCTCCTATATGACCAACCTTCTTCCCATGTTCGACCTTCATTGTCCCGAAAAGTTGTATTCATCACTTGTCAGCTCCATGCATGACTTCTACACCCATTATGTCAGCAGGCCACACATTACGTGCCATCATGATGCCCACACCTGGACACAGGATAATCGCATCACTCAGGCAGAGAGGAAGGCGGTGGAAGACGGTTTTGCCTTTCAAAGATGACTTTCCCCCTGAGAGAGTCCATCAGTATCGATTATTGAGGGATGATCTTGTTGCTCTCCAGCACTGCATTTATACCGATTAGTGGCATAAACTTACTGATAGCATCAACCATCAAACGACTGTTGGTTCCATGTGGCGCCTTATCAACAAGGTTGTCAAGAAGAAGCCCCCTAGTGTCCTCCACCACAGTCCAGCACAGTATGCACAGGATCTTGTAGATGCCTGGTCTGCACAGTCACAGGCTTGCATTCTTCCCGCACACATACAGGATGTGCTCTCCACCCAGAAAGACTTTAGTGCACTCCGTCTCACCGCCACTTTACTGAGGACCTTCAATGAGGATGATGATGATTTGTGATGGGCCCTCGCCAGAGGTAGGGTAACGGCTCCAGGTGATGATGGCATCACTTTTTCTGTCCTCTGTGTCCTCCTGAAAGTTCCTGGTAATCCCCTTCTCCAGCTGTTCATCTGTCTGGGATATGTGACACAAGCCTGGACCTGCAGTACAATCATGCCTATTCCTAAACCTGGCACTGATAAATTCTGACCTGTTTCCCTCATCTCCTGCCTCAGTAAAGTACTGGAACACATCCTTCTTACAAGACTCTTGTTTAGGCTGCAGGATAAGCTCTCGCCTCGACTGTACGGCCTTTTACCACAACAAGGGATACATCACTGCCTCATGGATCTATACACCCTCCTATTCCCCACCAATGTAGTGGCCTTCATGGATTTAAAGAGTGTATTTGATGTCGCCAACGGAGACATCATCCTCGACCAGTTAGTGGATTTTGGAGTTAAGGGAAACCTGCTGCGATGGATATGTGGTTACCTGTCTAACAGGTCCACTCGTGTTCTTGTTAAGGGTGCATACAGCACTGCTAAGGATTTCGAGCTTGGTACTCCACAAGGTGGTGTCCTTAGCCCTTTTTTGTTTAATATCCTCATACATTGTCTACTCACCCTCCTTCCTGACATCCCTGGAACCACGATTACTTGCTACGCTGATGACATCTGCATTCATTCAAATTCCCCTGCAGATCTGCAATGTTTCCTTCACTTGTTTCACGAGTCGGCTTCCAAATCCGGACTCATTATCTCTCCAGAAAAGAGTAGAATCTTCACTTGTCGTCCAGCAAGAATACTGCCTGTATTCTCTGTCAGGGATTGTACAGTATTATCCCTCTGTGCACACAATACCTTTATCTGGGGGCGCCTGTACGGATTTCTCCCTCCATACCTGCAAGACAACACATGCATCCAATTGTTCAGGATCTGCTGACCTGGCTACAGTGGCGCCTAAAACCTCTCAAGTGGCTCACTAATTATGCTGCCAGGGTGTCTATTCCTGTAGCACGAACCATATACATAGTGTTCATTCGATCAGTTATTGATTATCTCTCCCCTGCTCTTTGTCCACTTTCCAGAACAGCCATACAACCTCATGAGAAGTTCCAAAACGCAGTAATGAGACTCCACCTGGCTGCCCTGGCTCAACCAGAATTGTCAACATGCAACTTGAACTCAACTTTCCACCACTTGTTGAGAGAATATACTCTGTGGTTACATACTTCAGTGTTAAGTGCCTGACCTATCCTCACCTTCTCCCCAAACACTCTCACATCATTCGGACATCCCTTGATCCCACTGCACCAAGGCCTCTGCTTCACAGTGGTGGCCTCACACTAGTTAATACTGTTTGTTCAAACGTCCAATGGCTAAACATCAACGTACCGGTACTTGCTGAGGAGGTTGACTATGGTGTTCCACCTTGGCAGCCCCCTGTGTCTGCTATCTCATACATTCCAGCCTCCAAACTGACCTGCCTCAGCTTCAGAAACAGCTACCTTTGGAAACCATCGCCAGGCTGTCATCTTCCTTCCCTACGGCCCACCATACCTACACTGATGGCTCCCTGCAGGAGGATGGCAGTGTTGGCTGTGCTGTGTTTTCCCCAAATCTGGACCCACCTCATGGGGGCTGGTTAGGCTGTTGACGGCCATCCTTGTCGAACTCTATGTATTGTGAACCACATGGACTCCTGGATGCAGTTACTTTATTAATACAGATGAACAACAGCGGCTTGATTATCTGTGACTCACAGCCGGCCCTCCATGCCCTCTCCTCTCCCAGGCCTGCATATCAACACCTCTTTACACAGATACTCTGTCAATTTGCCTCTGTCCACGACCGTTTGCTGGTGGTGCACTTTCTGTGGATTCCCTCTCATATTGGTCTCACAGCCAACAACACCGCTGACCTCCTTGCAAGGACTGCCTGTGGACTGGATCCGCCTGCTGTGGATGCTACTAATGCCTCCCCCATTTGCTACAAGCAGATACTACACTGAGCAGACTGCTCCCCTATTCTCCACCGTAGAAATGCTGAGAAGACTCATAGTGCATCCATCCAACATTATGACCATTTTCTCTCTCATCCCCATAGATATCGTCACAGTGGTCTTATGGTTCGTCGACATAACGTGGTATGTGCCCGCCTCAGACTGGGCTACCGACCTGTGTGGCAGGTGGCTGGGGTGGCCAGTGCACCTCATTTCTCCTGTAAGCTGTGTGATGCACCCTATGCCAACACCCTTGACCATTATTGCCTGCAATGTCCACTTGTCTCTGATTTAATACACACAGACTCACATTAGTGGACACTTGTAAACATTTGTTGGAAGATGATAACCTAGATGTTATTCTCATGCATCATCCACACTTTGGTGGGTGTTAATTTGTTATAGCTCGACAGCGTGTCCTGCGTGGCACAAGTTCCCCTGTACTCACCTCAAATATGGCCGCATGGCACTGTACTAGGTTTGTCGCCTTCGGGCATAGTAAATTAATCAAATCAAATCAACCACACACTTCTTTTTCCCCTTTTCCTTTGTACAAAGGAATAATTATACCTGACTTCCAATCCTCTGGGACTCTACCTTCCTCCCAGGCCAATCTGCACATCTTCATCCATTCTCCTACTATCTCTTCCCCATGCTTCAGCGTTTCATCACATGAAGAGTTTCATCACATACTCCATCAATTCCTGGGGCATTCACCATTTTGACTTTCTTCATTGCTTACACAACTTCTATCCTACTGATTTCTTCCTGTCTTTTCACCTCCCTCATTCTCCCAGCCATTCCCCAGCCACTTATACTCGCATTATTTCCATTCTCTATGTTCAACAATTCCTTAAAGTGTTCTCTCCATCTGCTCACTTACTCTCCCTTCTCTACTAGTAATCTACCATTGCTATCTTTCACTCCCCTACTAACTTCACTGCCACCCTGTCTCACCCTCTTCATCTCTTTCCAGAGCATTTTCTTACAGTCCCTCCACTTTACACTCAAATTCCTTCCAAATTCCTCATCCACTCTCTTCTTACTCTCTCTTACTAATCTTTTCACCTCTCTCTTCCTTTCTACGTATAACTCTCTCTTCTGCCTCTCAACTTCTTCCACGCCTCTATTTCTCATCCATTCATTGTATGCTTTCTTTTTTTGTGCTACAGCCTGTCTCACCTCTTCATTCCACCATGCTGTTCCTTGCACCCCCTTCCATCTTCACCCCACACACCACATCACATGCTGCACATATTTCTTCTATGACTATCTTGCACACACCTTACACGTCCCCCATCTGCTCCAATTCATATTCACCCAATCGTTCCTCCACTTCTCTCTTATATTCTGCCTTCTTCTCATCCTCTTGTAACCTTTCCACTCTCTTTGCAACTACTCCTTTCTCCCGTCCTTCCCTTCTTCTATTTCTCCATCTTACTTGGATCTTGATTCTGCCCATCACAAAGTGGTGGTCAGAAAGTCTACTCCCCCAATCTCTATAAGCTCTTGCATCCATTACACATATGCGCATCCTTTCATCCATACACACATAATCAATCATTGCCTTCCTTTCATTTAGTTCACCACCCACCCTGATCACTCGCCATGTATACCTGTGGCTAGGGTGAAGTTCAGGGAGCTGTTGCCTTTCCTGACATTGAGAGGACTCTCCCTACATGCTAAGGAGTCTTTGTATGCAGCATGTGTTAGGAGTGTAATGCTGTATAGTAGTGAGACCTGGGCAGTAAAGGAGGAGGATATTCGCAGGCTCAGACGTACAGAAATGACAATGATTAGGTGGATGTGTAGTGCATCCCTGCATGCAAGGTCTGAGGGGGCTGGGTTTACGATGGAAGAGTTGAGAGGTAGGATGGGACTGGAGTGTATTGGTGTTGTGTTGAGGAGAGGTAGATTGAGATGGTTTGGGCATGTGGAGAGGATGGGGGATGATAATTGCGTGAGGAAGGTGAGAAGTGTTAATATTGGTGGTGGGGTTATAAGGTGTAGACCGAGAAAGACATGGGACGAGGTCATTAAGTGTGACTTCAGGGTTAAGGGACTGAACAGGGAGGCTGCAGTAAATCGTGCAACGTGGAGAGACGCCATTAGGTGACCAAGGCCGATGCATGCATGCATGTTGGAGCCTTGAAAAACGAAATGAAACGAAACGAAGAGGGTATTGGCTACCACCAACTCCCTCCTGGCACAAATGTCCACTATCTCAGCAGGCACACCCCACTCATCAACTATTCCATCCACCTTCACATTCCCTACTTTACCATTCATATCACCAGTCAAAAACACTCTCTCATTCCTTCCAAACTTTTCCATCCACACTTCCACATTTGTCCAGAACTCTTCTCTCTCTCTGCTTGCACGATCTTGCATTGGCGCATACTCAAACACAATCGCTCACATTTGTATTCCAACTTTCAATCTTACCCACACAATCCTTGAGCCAACTAATCCATACTCTCTTATGTTCTTCTTCCATCTTTTACTCACAACAATACACACTCCTTCTTTTGCCCTCTCATTCTCACCTACTCCTGCATGTATACCCCATCCATACTCCCATTCTCTCACACTCTCTCCTTTTCATTAAGTTTCAGTTACTCCACATGCATCCACTTTCGCACCCTCAGTCACCTGGACAATCTCTCCCTTTTTCACCTCATCATTCACACCCCTTACATTCCAAGTCGCGATCCGTACCATGTCCTTTGTCTAGTCCTTGGTCGTCATCTTTTGGTCAGTCCTTGTCCGAGGCTTCTTGTTCGTCTTTTTAGTGAGCTGTTTTCCGGGGAGGGGCACTAACCCTCCGCCAACCCTTTTAGTCTCCTCATACGACAAGCAGGGATACTGGGGGAATATTCTTGAAAACATAACTACCTCCAGGGGGGGTAGTGTAGGATTTAAGGTAGTGTAGGATTTGAGGAAAACAACATTATACACCTTGGCAGCCACCTCTAACCAAAAATCACAGAGGATGTTTCATATCCATTAATGGATTTTCAACTGAAGCAAATACATACGTAATGCCACATCTATCACAACTCAGTTTTAATGCCACATCTATACTCCTCGCTGGAAGAGTCCCAGCTGTACTTACATGGCACAAAATGTATGATACGATGAAAAATATTAAAAGTCTGAGGAACAGAAGTAGAATGTTTTGTAAAAAAAAAAATGAAAAAGGATAACGGTACGATGGAGACCAGCCATTTTTACCCAAGTTGTGAGACACCAAATGTAGGCTACTATACAAGGTCTTCATATGTATACTTCCTACTTGCACATAGATAGATAGATAGAATAATTGATAAGTAGACAGACAGATAAACAGAAAAAACAAGCATTGCAACAATAACCTTGATTTTATCATATATTTGCATATATACTGTCGTGGCCATAAACAATCACCTATCATCCTGTACCCCGTGCCTCAGACTGGCTCCTTTATGAGCGGCAAGTCACACTGGAGGAAGAGGGGCTGAGAAAGAGGGGCCAGAAAGAGAAGGTAAGGTGGGTGAGGGGACGAACGATGGTGCTTAGGTGGAGTGAGGGAGGGGAGGGAGGGAAGGCAGGGGAGGGAGTATGAAATGCGAAGTTGTGGCCACATAATTTGTCTATTTTCTTTCAATCAGAGCATCATATAAAGGAGTTACTGTTCGGTAGATAAAGCTACATTACACCTTGTGTAGCGGCGTCAGATAGGTGGCGGTATCAAGGACTGGCTCGTGAGAGAAATATACTTGTGTGACATTAAACATTTGTGCGGGCCAGATATTTGCGTTTATCTGTGTATTTTGACTTCAGATGCAGAAAGAAATCTGGATGGCTTTGACTTCCTTAATGTGTGTGTGTAAGAAACGTCCTCTACCCTTATATGTAATAAATTTTTGTAACTAAATATTATATGCAACCTTTGACATGGCTGTGTCCACAGTAAATATGATCACCCTCGCGGTATACACTGCCTCTATACAGTCACCATCATGTCAATTCATTAATTATTTAATGACATCTCTATATGAAAAGGCTTAATTGTGCATAAAAGGTAAATAAATTTTATGTCTGTGCCCAAGGGTGGATATGATAACGGTATCTCTCAATATCCGTTAGAGGGAAAATGAAACAAAATCCTACCCAAACTCCCAAAAGATGTCTTATGTCAGTGTTTTCCTACACTGGTCAAGCCAAAGCAACCAGGAACGCCTTAGTAAGTAGTCCAGTGGCCTCATGCCTTAAAAACCTCATGCAGGCTTCGCGGCAAGGAAACATTGTTGTTGATGGTTTGCTGGTTTCGTCTGAACAGCTCCCACTCGTCTTTGGTGTGCTGGAGGAGGCGGGCCCGTGTCCCCTCTTTCTCTGGCTTCCACGCGTAAGGTGACCAGATTTATTGGAGCTAAAAGCGGGACATTGTCTCGTGTGTGTATGTGTGTGTGGAGAGAGAGAGAGAGAGAGAGAGAGAGAGAGTGACATGCGAGTGACAGCGACGGCTGCCACGCAACACCTCACCCTGAGGCTGCTAATCAGACACTAACGTCTCAAACGAACTCCAATGACCAATATACAGTACGGTACGGTGAATGGGCTGACTAAAGTAACCAGTTAGTATTACAAATTTTATACAGTATTAACAATTTGGTATTTCATTTGGTTTGGATTATTAATTATTTTTACTAATTCATCATAATTTCATTAAAGGTCGTGTTATATCTATTGTAATAGTAACTTTCTAAAAGCGGGACATGTTAGATAATTTACACAACAAAAGCAGGGCATTTTAGTCACAATTTAAACAGCGGGATAGATGACAAAGAAAAAAAAAAAAATAGAGAGAGAGAGACTGCCCCTCCTAAAGACGGGACTCTGGTCGCCTTATCCACACGTTGACAATCTGGGCCCACACAATCTCGATGGCTCTGCACTAATATTTGATCTGTCACGTCAGTATATTTCTCTCACGAGCCAGTCCTTGATATCACCACCTATCTAAAGCTTGTTATCTGACGCCGTTTTAAGGTGTAATGCAGCTTTATCTACCGAATAGTAACTCCTTTATATGATGCCCTGAATGAAAGAAAATAGACAAATTATGTGGCAACAACTTCGCATTTCATTCTCCCTCCCCTATCTACCCTCCCTCCCCTCCCTCACTCCACCTAAAGATCATCGCCCGTACCCCCACCCACCGTCCCGTCTCTCTCTGGCCCCTCCCTCTCAGCCCCTCTTCCTCCAGTTTGACTAGCCGCGCATAAAGGAGCCAGCCTGAGGCACGGGGTATTGGATGATATGTGATTATTTATGGCCACGACTGTACAGTATATGAAATTATCTGAACTGACCTCAATCAGTCTGACGGCCTTAAGATGACCTAAAACGACCTGTTTCTTCTAACCTATGATATCCACAGACGATTTCATGGGTGGGGCTGCATATTCCAACATACCTTCATGGATATAACATGAGTGGATCTATACTGAACGTAATCTACTTCGTACACGTAAAAAATAACTGAAAGACGTAAATTACTTCAACTGATGGCCTTGAGTCCGAACATGGCTGAGATGAACTACAGTAAGAAGATCGGGGTGACTTGGATGAAAAAAAGTAGACAGTTAAATCTGACTGGCTCTGAACTGACCTGAATGATTTTTTTTTTTTTTACTTGACTAGATTTTCATCGATATTAGCTGATCTTGACAACACACGCACTCATAGGCATGTTCTAAACTGATCTTATGGATCTGAAGTGAAATAAAGCCATCCTATTTGGTGAGGAAAAAAAAAAAACTTGAATTGATCTACCTTGCCCTGACCCTCGTTGAAGTGAACTAAAGTGACCAGACTGAATTTAAGCTAACCTACAGAGATAACAGATGACGAAAAATAGCGTAAAAGAATTTGCAATATTAAACATGTATATACGGTAGTGTCTTAAGTCCTGCTGATTCCTTCTAAGCCCGAAACATCCATACCCCTCTCTCAGTCATGATGTTTATTGTTCTTCTCTATCATTTTTATTATCCAGGAAAGTCTAGGTTAGGTTTGGTTTGTTTTCTTAGTATCAGATTAGGTTAGTTTGTTAGAATAATCTGTTGAGTTAGGTTAAGTAAGGTTAAGGATAAAAGAAAAAAAAAGGAATAATGATCATCTGTGGAAAATCACACTTAGAATGTACTATACTGGTACTGCAAAAATGGTATACAGAATAGAAGTCTGTCACCGGGAAGCAATTTTGCTGAACGTATTCATATATCTTGTCTACAAAGATTATTAGTTTTGAAACATTAAAATTTGCTGTGTCAAAAGTCGGAGCATGATAAATTCTGCAATGTGTAAGACACTGATATTTCCTTGCTACATGACGACCTTAAAATAAACGGTTAGGGTATTCTTCTTTCATGAATGTATGTGATTGTATTCTCTCTCTCTCTCTCTCTCTCTCTCTCTCTCTCTCTCTCTCTCTCTCTCTCTCTCTCTCTCTCTCTCCAGATGGCTGTCATATAGAAAGAAAACACTTTGAGAAGGGGGAGATTCATGTCAACGCCAACTGTAGCATCAGCGAATGTCACCAAAAACCCCTACATTTATTTTAAGGTAAACAGCAAGCTTTGCTATATAACGTCCAAAGTGTAATATAAGCAGCCAAACACTCCTATAAATACCTAAGTATATAAGTAAATAAACGTCTGTGTTAGATATACCCAAGAATGTATAGATAACAAAACGTCTTTTGCCATTGAAGTACCCAAGTATGTAAGGAACTAGACCTCTCCTAAATTATAAGTAGCCGAGTATACAAGTAATCAGACTTCTTCTTTCCTGTAACTATCCGAGTATATAAGTAACCAAACTTCTTATATAAACAGACAAATTACCAAACTTCTCCCATCATGTAAGTACCCAAGTAAATATGGAACCAAACCTTTTTGCATGCACCGTTTCACATGCTTAGTAAGATAAGGTGCCTTTGTCGCTCAGTGAATTAACACTCAGATGATGATGATTATAGTCACTACCATCTCGAGTTACTCGTTGTCACGAGTCGGCGCGATTTTCTATTTAACTAAACTCGTGACACTAAACTTGATGGGAAACCGCGAATTCTAGTGGAATCCCAGTATGTATCACTCAGTCAACTGCCACGTATTAACCCGATCGGGAGTGTTTTCAGAACCATTTTTCACTGTTTCATAAGTGATCGTCTTACTGCGCGACATCAGCACCTCCGTTGAGTGATTTATTGTGAGTGTGTATCGCTCACACTAAATTCGCTAAGCCGTTACCAAGTGAGGCCCACTCTCCCCTCTCTCTCTCACAATTTGAACTCAGGATTTGAACGTCGTGGAAACAGGTTCGTTTGGGCCCAGTGTGGAGCAATGCTGCCATTGTTCAGCGAGTTCCTGAATTCCCACCTAGTGTGAGTCGGCGAGAGGCCTAGCGTGTGTGGCAGCGTCCTTCCTCAGCAACGACGCCCAGTTCATCCCGCCTAGCCCCTTTTATTTTTCCTAGGCTTAAGAGTTAGCTTTTGAGTGAGCGAGTGAGTGCGTTCTCCTTATTTTGAATTCATTTTGAAACATGTAACATAAATTTATCTCACTGTAATCAATAAATTTGCAGTTCTTTTCTCTTGAGCTTAATGTAATGTAAACTCGTGTTTTATTCTCCACTTTTAGCTTATTTTAGTTATAGCTCCTAGTTTGCATAAACGCTTTGCATTATTCATAACTGGTACTTAGGCCAGTCCTTTTGTATTAAGCTTAAAATCCGTTGTGCAACCAGGAGTTAATTGCACCAGCAAGAACCTGTTTATCATTAATAGCACTAGTTATTGATTGTCAGGGGTGGAGTCACTTTCTCCAGAGGCCAACAGTACTAATAGACAGCATGTGTGAGTAATTAGTCTCTGCTGTGTACTGTTGAGAAAGTTTATAAATTCTCGTCCTTAGAGAATCGGCGAAGTAAGCCGGCATAAAGTAATCATTGCTTGATTTTTCACAAGTCAGTTCTTTGTCCTTGTTTTCAAGTATTATTGAATATTATTCTTTAATATCGCATACTCTTAAAAACCCCATGACATTTGGCGACCTCGCCAGGATATTAATTCCTAGCTCTAAAGCCATTCATGAGATAATACTCATACTTAGGTATTTATCATTAAAGTCTATAGGCACTATCTTACTGGTGATTATTGATTCAGTTCTATTAATTTTACATAATAGTTTTCATAGTCACTTGTTTGTTTAATTTTCTTTCTTTACCAGTTTAACTAAATAAAACTGGTCACCACAAACATGTGCCTATATTCTTTATTCTCGATTATTGGCATCTTTCTTGGCAAAATAGAAGTCAGTACTTAGTCCTTAGATCACTCAGACTGAGTTAGCATCATGGCTACCAACATCTATGTACAGGAAGCTAAAGATATGGGGCTTACAGACCCCAAAGAAGTAAAGGATTATGTCCTCTCTCGGCTTAGTCACGAGCAGGAACGCGAGAATGATGCTTGTGAAGAGCGTAGAATCCAACGAGAACACGAGCGAGAGGAGCGCGGACATGAGCGAGAACACCGCGAGGAGCGCGAGAGAGAAGTCAACGCGAGCAAAAACAACGCTAACTCGAGTTAGAACAAGAGCGAGAACAACGCGAATACGAGCGAGAACAACTTGAGAGAGAACGTCAACTCGAGTCAGAACAACGAGAGAACGTGAATACGAGCAAGAACAACGAGAACATGAACGTGCCGAGCGAGAAGCACGCGAAAAACATGAACTTCAAGTGCTGAAGCTCAAGCTAGATTCCTTGGCTTCAGACACATCTGGTGCAGCTGGCCCAAGCTCCACGAGCGCTCTCCCTGCACATGTTATGGCGACCCCACACATCAGGCTTCCTCCACACAAGGAAGGAGAGCGAATCAAGCCATACATAGCTCGTTTTGAAGACATGGCTCAACTGTACCAGCTGGATGTTGCACCTAAGCGGCTTCAGTTTCTTAGCCTGTTTGAGGGCCCTGCCCTCAATATTCTCCACAGAATTCGTGGAGACAATCTCACGTATGAGATGATGAAGGCCGCACTCGTCAAAGCATATGGTCTCACAGTTGACGATGCCAAGAGTCAGTTCATGAGGGCGTGTTTACAGGAAAAAGAGACTGCTGTTCAGCTTCTTGACCGGCTTACTGCTTACTTAGATGAGTGGATGGAGAAAGATGAAACTCCTTCCACGCTTGAGGGGATAATTGACCTTATGCTCACACGCAGCTAGAAAAGTCGTGGTCTACTGAACTTATGGCTCAGCTTAAGATCTGCCAGGTAAGAGATGCCAGCCAAATGGTGAAGAAGGCTGATGCATTCTTCACTGCATACGGGTATCAAACTCACAAGCAGCATACCTGGAACAGGAAACCTGATAAATCTGGGAAACCGTCTCAGACTGAACCCCAGCAACAAGGCCGTTTTCAGAATAATGGCCAAGGTCCAAAACCGCAGAAGAAGGACCAGAGGCAAAACACTCAGAAACCTGAGTGGAAGCGGTACGACAAGCAGAACCCTAACCAGCAGCAGTACCGGTATTTCAAGCAGCAGCAGGGCAAGGACAAACCACGTAAACCTCAGTCAGGACAATCGACTTTAGTGTATCGGAGGCAGGATGCAAATGCAGCCCTCATGCCACAACAAGCGTACAGTGGTGCCAACCTCACCAGTACAGGTACTATCACGATCCAAAGTTTCTTTACCCCCCTGAGTGGAAGAAGGTCGAAGCCAAGGTTGTAGCAAGACCAGATGATCGGACTCTGCCAGTATACAAGACTAATAATGGTTCATGATACCGTGATTCATAAATAGGCTCGTGTGTTTCATCCGGGTGATTCTTATTATCCTAAGCTTCAGGTTAGTGAACCCCTCCATCATGAACTGGCCTGTGTTCGGTGGCCCGTCATTTCTTTAACCTTGGCTTCGACCTTCCTCCACTCAGGGGGGTAAAGAAACTTTGGATCGTGATAGTACTTCCCCGCAGTTCATTAGTTTCCCAGTGACAGTTAACCCTCCTCCACAGGTGGTCAATGCTCCAGCTCCTCAGATGGTGAGCATGACCCCTCAGGTATCAAGTTCTCAGGGTGCCATATTTGCTGCATCGTTTGTTCCGCAGTCTCACCAATGACTGGCTGCTACCTCCTCACACCCTTCCACCAGTAACACTGCCTTTCTTGTTCAGCCAGGGTTTGTGGGAGGTGTTTCTGTAAATGTCCTGAGAGATAATGGTTCCTCAGGTTGCTCTGTCAAGCAAAGTTTAGTTCGGCCTGACGAGTACACGGGTAAGCAGATCCAAGTTAGACTTATTGATGGGTCAGTGAGATTGTTCCCTGAGGCACGTATCTAGGTGGCATCTCCTTTCTACACTGGCTTGACAGCTGCTGTTGTCATGCCAGAACCCTTGTTTGACCTCATTATCGGCATCATACTGGGCGTCAAAAACAGTTGTGCCGTAGATGTTGCTACTCAGACATCGGCAGTTGCAGTGACACGAGCCATGGCTAAGGCTCCGTATCGTGTTACCCCATTGACTGTTGCAATGCCGCAAGATTTGATTTGTAGTCAAGATGTTGTCCAAGAACAACAGTCTGACTGACCCGACACTTGCCTCAGTGCATAAGAAGCTGGAGGGTAAAGTGATTAAGTATTCACGGGGAGGTCAAGCCAGGTTCCTTTGCAAGCGAGGACGGCCATACCGTGAGTCACAAACACCCCAGGGCGAGGTTCGACTGCAGTTCGTCGTTCCCGCGAAGTATCGCCGGGCAGTGTTTGAATTAGGTCATTGTTCAGTCATGGGAGGTCACATGGGCCAAAAGAAAACCTCTGACCGCATCCATGCTGACTTTTTCTGGCAAGGAATGGGACAGGAAAGAAATAGGCTTGTGCGTTCCTGTGATGTGTGTCAGCGTACCACTGACCGGGGACGTGTCCATCCTGCACCATTGAAACCAATGCCTGTAATCTCTGAACCGTTCGAGAGAGTAGCAGTTGACATTGTTGGGCCAATCTCTCCTAGGGCAAGTGATGGATCAAGGTATATCCTCACTATTGTTGATTTCAGCACACGGTGGCCTGAAGCCGTGGCCCTTAAGAATATAGAGGCCGTCACTGTTGCTGAGGCATTGATTGAAGTGTTCTGTCGCATAGGTATTCTCAAAGAGGTCTTAAGCGACTGGGATGCTCAGTTCACCTCTGCAATGATGAACGAAGCATTCAGGTTGTTGTCCATCCGAGGCCTGCGAACTACACCTTATCATCCCATGTGTAACAGGCTGTGTGAGAGGTTCAATGGGGCTCTCAAGAAGATGTTAAAGCGCATGGCCGCCAAACAGCCAAAGGAATGGCTGCAGTTCATTGCTCCTCTTCTGTTTGCTTATCGAGAAGCCCCACAGCATTCCTTGAAGTTCTCACCCTTTGAACTGGTGTATGGAAGGTCGGTCCATGGACCACTTCAAGTACTTCGCGAGTTATGGGACGATGAAGAACCCGACCCTGAAGTCAAGACCACTTACACCTATGTCCTTGATCTAGCTGACCGCCTCCAGTCGACGTGCGAGTTAGCTAAGGAAGAATTGATCAAGGCACGCAAAGTTCAGAAAGCCTATTATGATAAGAAGGCAAAACTTCGGGAGTTTAGTCCAGGTGATAAGTGCTTGGTGTTACTCCCCACTGCCCAGAACAAGTTGTTGGTGCAGTGGAAGGGTCCATTTGATGTAGTAGAGCGCATTTCAGATCTCAGCTACATAATTCAGATGGGGAATCTTTACAAAATGTTCCACATTAACATGTTGAAGGCTTATCATGAGTCAAACCCCGAGGAGACTGGCCTATGAGTAGCTGATGATAGTGACCAGCCACTGGAAGAAACTGGTGCAACCGCAGTGATCCCAGCTGATGACCATGATGACGAGCCCTTAACCGCTCAGTCACGTCAGGAAGAGACTGTCGGAGATGTTTTACTTAACACTGACTTAGCATTAGGTGATCAAAATGCCATAAGGTCACTGCTCTGTCAGTATGCTGATGTCTTCTCTGACCAAGCTAGACTTGCAAAGGTTGATTGTCACAAGACTGAGTTGACCAGCGATACTCCTGTAAAGGTTAAGCCATATCCGATTCCCATGCGACTACTGGGCGCAGTAGACAACGAAATTGCTGATATGGAGACTGCAGGTATTATTGAAAAGTCCTCATCTCCTTACTGCTGTCCAATGGTAGTAGTCCACAAGAAAGATAATGGAGTCAGGATTTGTGGCGACTATAGGAGGCTCAATGCAATCACCAAAGTAGATGCTGAGCCGATGGGTGACCACATTGCCATCTTCTCCAAGCTGGCAGGGTCACGATATTTCACGAAGCTCGATTTGGTGAAGGGATTCTTCCAGATTCCCCTTCACCCCGAGAGCCGTCAGTTCACTGCCTTTGCTACTCCTAGGGGGTTGTATCAGTATAAAGTCCTCCCATTTGGACTTACCAATTCCCCAGTAGTATTCAATCGTGCCATGAGACAAGTGCTCCATGGTATCGTAGGAGTAGAGATGTTCATTGATGATGTCCTCGTTCATTCTGCCATGTTGGAGGAGCACCTCAGACTCTTGGAACTTGTCTTCAGTAATAGACTCCAGAGTTTCAACATGACTGTGAAGCCTAGCAAGTGTAAAATTGCTCACAGTGAGGTGGAGTTCCTCGGACATATTGTTGGCAACAATCGCTGCAGGTGTCAGGGTGACAAGATCAGGAAAGTTAGAGAAGCCCTGAGACCCGTGACCAAGAAACAGGTTAGGGCATTCCTTGGCCTAGTGGGGTATTATAGGAGTTTTATCACCAACTTTGCTTTCATTGCCCAACTGTTGTACGAGGTGCTACGGAAATATGCTGCAAACACCATTGAATGGCGAGAAGCGCAAGAGAGATCTTTTGCCACCCTTAAAAACGTGTTGTGCAAGGAGCCCATTTTGCCGTTGCCCGATTCCAACAAACATTTCATACTGCACACTGATGCTTCACAAGATGGAGTAGGTGCCGTATTGATGCAGGAATTGGAAGGTGGAATCTTCCCAGTGGCATACCACAGCCATAAGCTAAAACCCGCCGAGAGGAATTACAGTACTCTTGAGAAGGAACTCTTGGCCGTGGTTGATGGTGTTAAGAAATATTGGTATTATTTATATGGAGCACCATTCACTCTCGAAACTGATCATATGCCACTCACTAGTCTCAGCACGACTAAGATGGCTAATGCAAGATTGACATGCTGCACACTGTATTTACGGCAGTTTAACTTTGTTGTGAGATACATCAAGGGAAGTGATAATGTAGGTGCAGACCTGATGTCTTGCCTGCTAACTGCTGACTAACACAGGCAACTGTTGTATGCTGGGTTCCGTAAGACAGGTGTCCTAAGAGATATAAGTAATCCAAGGACCAGCCTGGTTCCCAGATAAAAGTGTACCAGTAATTGTGACGTCTCGCCCGTTGGTCCCACAGGACACATTACGTCCAGGACCTGTATATACATGTATACCATAAGTTAAGGGGGAAGTTCGAGAACCCTGCAGAGACAGTCCAAGGCTGTGTATGAATTTCCTTGTGGAACGCCTCGAGCTGTGGGCCTCTCTTAGGATTCCTGGAGAATGCACATTATCCACATGAGTGTTCACACCTATGTTGGATGTTAAAACGTGACCCGCCCGAGATTGCGTAGCGATTCTCAGCTTCCTGTCATTAATCGTAAGTGCAGAGTTAGGTTAAACCATAAACTGCCCGTTCTAAGATTTTTGAGCAATTCAAGAACTGACACGTTTCCAGGTTAATAATGTTAGGTTAACCAGCAAACTGCCCGTTCTAAGAGATTTTAGCAATTCAAGAATTGACACGTTTCCTGGTTAATAAGTTAGCTTAACCAGTAAACTACAAGTCCTGAAAGAGTTGTAAATCCTAAGACTATGTTTCCTGGTTAATAATGACATAAGTACTGATTGCTAGGCAGAGAGAGAGAAATGACACTTTTGATGCTCCACCTTGATTCCTTTCGCAGGTGCAGGTGGCGGGTGCAGCATTGTCGTGCAGATCAACTGGCCATCCCTGCCGCATGCTGCCGCCTCTTCTCTTCTGCCTCGTCGTCATTATTTACTATAAATTTGTATTACATGATTTTACATGTAGGTACAGTTACACCACAGCTGTCACACCTACACCATGTATTACATACATCACACTACATAACAATTAGTTGTTAATGTAAATGTAGCGAATTTTTCGCTCAGTTTGACCTGAGTACAGGATTTTTCACCGTCATCACGGAGATTTTTCCTCAAGCTTGCATCTGTTAACGAAAATACGAGGTTTTTTCACTCACTGGCAACTGTGACTTTCTCCTGTAGCAGGATAGCACACACACACACACACACCACAGTGTGAATCTTGTGTGACTGAGTAGGATTTATATTATGTATATTGAAATTTTTTTTCCTGAGAAAAAAAAAATCATTTTGATGTGGCGTATTGTCACGAGTCGGCACGCTTTCTGTTTAAATAAACTCGTGACATTGAACTTGGTGGGAAACCGCGAATTCTAGTGTAATCCCAGTATGTATCACTCAGTCAATCGCGACGTATTCACCCGATTGGGAGTGTTTTCAGAACCATTTTTCACTGTTTCATAAAAGTGATCATCTTAGTGCGCGACATCAGCACCTCCACTGAGTGATTTATTGTGAGTGTGTATTGCTCACACCAAATTCGCTAAGCCGTTACGAAGTGCGGCCCACTCTCGCCTCTCTCTCTCACAATTTGAACTCAGGATTTGAATGTCGTGGAAGCAGGTTCGATTGGGCCCAGTGTGGAGCAGTGCCGCCATTGTCCAGCGAGTTCCTAAATTCCCACCTAGTGTGAGTCAGCGAGAGGCCTAACGTGTGTGGCAGCGTCCTTCCTCAGCAACAATGCCCAGTTCATCCCGCCTAGCCCCTTTTCTGACCAGTATTTTTCTTTTGTTTTTCCTAGGCTTAAGAGTTAGCTTTTGAGTGAGCAAGTGAGTGCGTTCTCCTTATTTTGAATTCATTTTGAAACATATAACTTATCTCACTGTAATCAATAAATTTGCAGTTCTTTTCTCTTGAGCTTAATGTAATGTAAACTCGTGTTCTATTCTCCACTTTTAGCTTATTTTAGTTATAGCTCCTAGTTTGCATAAATGCTTTGCATTATTCATAACTGGTACTTAGGCCAGTCCTTTTGTATTGAGCTTAAAATCCGTTGTGCAACCAGGAGTTAATTGCACCAGCAAGAACCTGTTTATCATTAATAGCATTAGTTATTGATTGTCAGGGGTGGAGTCACTTTCTCTTGAGACCAACAGTACTAATAGACAGCATGTGTGAGTAATTAGTCTCTGCTGTGTACTGTTGAGAAAGTTTATAAATTCCCGTCCTTAGAGAATCGGCGAGGTAAGCCGGCATAAAGTAATTATTGCTTGATTTTCACAAGTCAGTTCTTTGTCCTTGTTCTCAAGTATTATTGAATATTATTCTTTAATATTGCATACTCTTAAAAACCCCGTGACACTTGTGACATCTTGAATGTAGTGACACGATACATCCCACAGGACCACTGACTGCCAGCGTGAGTTTCAGTAAGCTATATGCTGGTAGCTGTGTTCAGCTGTACTCTGATGACTGGTAAAACCGAGGTGACAGGTGGGCTGACTGCCGGATGGTGACCTGTATGTGGCCGGAGACCTTCTGGCTGCCATTTTAACCTAGAAGGATGTAATTCTGGGGGGAAGGGGGATGAGCTTTGCAATAGACGTTTTACACACACACACACACACACACACACACACACACAACTTCGATAAAATATGAGAAAAAGACTGAACCCAAAGCCTTTGCGCTGGGCCCCACACCTTCCTGTAGCTCATAAAATCCAAATGAAGTTGAGCACATAATTAAAAGGATTAACATGTATAAGATCTGACGTGAGCACTCGTGGATGGAGTGTGGTTGGTTTGGTTAGGTTCGTTGATGAGTGGTGAAGGGATAGGAAAGAAGTATTATGTAAGAGCCACTTGAAAGCGAAGATATATCAGGCTTAATTTTTAAATGGTGTCAGTAATTAAGGGTGACTAGCACATAAACCAGTCTCCAGCTGTACTCTCTAGGCGACAACACCCTACCATACACACCAATTTTCCCCCAAGGGACCTGTTCCTTCTCTGACAAATTTCCTCAATGGACCTATTTTTGACATGAGTCCTTTTTCCCCTTGGCCTAGTTTCCCCTCTGGGCCAATTGTTCCCTTAGATATTTTCGCTCATGGAGATATATCCTGTAAGAATCTGTTTCTCCAAGGACCTGTTTTTAACATAGACCTTTTTCCAGTTGGACATTTTTCCTCATGAACATGTTTTCTCGACGTCTCTATTTCCTTAATGGATCTTGTCCCCCATGGACTTACTTTTCCCGTTTTGGAGCTTTTACCTCGCAATCCTATTGTTTCCATAGACCTTTTCTTACTCATGGAAATTTTATTCATATGGACCTAGTTTATCTAAGGAACCATTCTTCCCATGGACCAATTTTGCTCATCAATCTACTTTCCCCGTGGACCTATTTTCTCCATGGACTTTTTTCACCATGAACCTATTTTCCCTGTAGATAATTTTCAGCTATGATCTATATTTTCTAACTATGGCAAAGCACCAGATCCACACAAGTCCTATATCATTCCATGGATCTATTTTAATCCCATTTGTATCTGTGTTTCTACTTGGTCCCATTTCCCAAAGAATATTTTCACCATGGACCTATTCCTACCATGGGTCTGTTTTCAATCCCGCTAAATACCCACTCAAACACCCACCCCATCAACTCCATTTCCAGTTCCAACTTTACTTCCCCTGAAAATGCCGTCGGCGAAAAGGTTACGAGTAAATCTCAACTCTATATACCAGTGTCTTCCTCCACCTCTTTCTTCCATCAGTCAGAATGTGTCAATTTTTCACTTTTGTTCTCTTTCACCAGCGAGAAATGGATATATAAGGTCATTACGTGATTCCTTTCGCAGGGTGTGGGTGGGCGCCAGTGTCAGGACCTGGTTGAATGGCCGTGACGTGAAATGGGGAGTGGGGAGGTCTCAAACCTGATGGTGATCCAGAATATTGTGTAGATGGCTATACACTTGAGCATTACACTAGCGCCTGGGATGACTGCTGCGAAGATGACTACTCTTATCTTTGACAGAAAGCAAGTGTGATTATACTCTTTATTCTTTTACTCTTTTTACTCTTAGTCTAAAATCTCCATCTCTCCATTTTGCATGCTAACTTGTGAGAACAGACTGGCACTAGATTATGGTCCTAGTCACAAAGAAGTGTTATCGAAAGTATGCAGAGTGGTGGTAGCATTGTCTCTTTGCCACTGAACTTCGTGGTGTCAGCTGCAAAAGGACAAAAATCTGGGCCAGGTTAGAGTAAAACGGTATAGTATATTTGTCCAGTCAAACTGTGGTTAGACTTCAAGAAAACTACAACACAGTTTTCTTCTTCATGTATTTAATAAGAAGCCACATATTGATATTACACATCTTTATAAATGACTGGTTTGGAAGTTTGCATTTTTCCTTGACTTAAAACTCTCTGCCATGATTTACTTGTGCACCTTATTAGTATGATTGTATTCATATGAAGTTATAAGAGTTTCGTTATTTAGATTTGTTTTTAAAGAATAATGTCACCAATCAATAAAAAGATCTATACATGAAGACTGACAATGCTTGAAGTCTGATGTTACAACTAAATTGAAATATATGAAAAATATAGCATCAGAAGAAACAAAAATCATTTGATAAAGCAGTAGCTCCAGTAATAGCAGATGTAAGTACTTAGTGCGGAGGCAAGACAAGTAGGTGGCCAGCTCTAAGAATTGGCGTTAAAAAAAGAAAAAACTATAACAAATGTTTCATAATTTTGGCACTGATCCATACTGTATATAGAGTAAATATTTAAACATATAGGTGTAGTTGCCAAAAAGTCAGTAAAAAAATGAGAACTAAGTGTCAAAATTGCCATGTAAGGGACAGTGGGGTTAGTTGGGTGAAGGTTGAGATCTGTATATAATCCTGTTACTTTTACTTTACCTAAATTTGCTGCCTTTCCTTTTTTAATGCTTGGTTGCAAGAACAACTAAACACTAGAATATGATGTTAGTTTCGAAGAAGTGGAATGGAAAGGATGTCGAGAAGTAACACTTTTTTTTTTTTTCCACTTAACTTCTTAAAAAAGCTGCAAAAGCACGAAAATCTGGGTCAAGTTAACGTGAAAGAACTATTACACCACACGCTGCACTTCCGCTAACAATCTAATTATCTCACTGAAACTTACTTTTTCATAGTAGTTCAACAGCTACATACATACCAGTGCGATGTGAGAAACTGCCTACACATAAGGTTTGTTTCCCGAAGCAAATACACGGAATTATTACATTCTCTTTATCAGCAACTTAATTTTATTAACGCCAGTGATGGCAGAAAATACATCAGTTGAAGAAATTTTAATGTCAGCCATGAGGAAGTCAGAGAGGAGAAGTTGTGGTATCTTGACCATATAATATGTAAATCTTGAGATGCATATATTGTACTCGTGGACGAGCAGTAGTTATACGTGAGTAGGTTTGTAAGTAGATAATCTTAGTTCCTTTTGCCATGCAATGACAGGAGAAGTTAAAGATTGATACTGGGTCTTGATTTGTAGTTTATTATTTCCTAAAGTAAAACTCAAGTTGAAAAAACAGTGTAACATAAGAGCTAACTAACTTCTCACTGGACCCCTCTTCTCTTTCCCTCTCTCTACAACCTCTCACTCCTGTAGCTAGCCTCCTTCTGCCTCTCTAACTCTTCCTTCAGTCTCTAGGAGGGCTTGTGTCACGTGTCTAACCCGTATGTACGGGTTCTTGAACCTTGTGTTTGTCTGTGTGTATGTAGCACTTCCGGTGTCCTCTGGCATTCTTTTGCTTAACTCTCCCTGACACATTTCCCATTCCCACACCTAGCTTTACTGGTGTTCCTATCTATTATGCCATCTAATATGGTTGTATTATGATAATGTATCTTTCTACATCTATCTATCATGCTATCTATTATGATTTGTATTATTATAATATGAAGTCCTCACATCGCTCGGTCACGCCAGCTGGAGAACCTACAACAGCATATATCAGTGACACTAGTCTATTAATATATAATACTGATTATAATATTGTATAGACATAATATTCATGATAATATTGTACTGACCTAATAATATCCTAGAAACATATTACGTAATATTGTAAACATACTGTATGCATAATGGAGCAAATGCACTATAGTTAAATTGAGTATGGAATATTGTATAACATATTGTAAAATATGTATGTATAACAGGCACATACATATATGCAAAAAATAGTTCAAAGTTAAGATTATAGTAAGAGTTATTAATAAATTTGTATTTTATACAGATAAAATGATATTGGATTAATTCAATTGTTGTCCCATATTTTTTTTTTTAAATATAAAATTAACACTACAAAATATTTACACTTCATTCTGGGGGTCTTACTCGAATGTTCACTCTTCCTCAAGTAAATACTGACTCCAAGTTTGCAATTCTTGCGCAGGAGTAGACTGTAGCACCAGTCGAGCAGGGCAGTGCTCCCAAGGTGGATGGACAGCTGATGACAGGGAAAGCTGGAGCTCCCGTTTCATCAACCCTCGGGACTAGGTCCCGACCATCCCCCATTGCTGAGCTTTTTCAGTGTCTCAGTAACACCGAGAGTAGGCCAGGATGCTCTCCAGTACAGGTTTCACTATCAACACCAAACTACATGCACAGTACACACCACACTTCCTTAAAAAAAAAAAAAAAAAAAAAAAATGGCGTCGAATAACATAGCCTCGGAGTCCCGGGGAGGGGGACCATAAATGCCCCCACCTTCTGCCCCTCCTCCGGTGACGACTCACGATGCCTGGAACCACTGTCTGACTCTCTTCTTCATTTCTGCAACATTCGTGGCTTTTCGTCTAACTTTCGCTCTGTTGAGCACCACCTCTCCTTCTCTAAATTTCACCTTCTTTTTCTAACTGAGACTCAGCTGTCTGAGGTAACTGACAACAGACCCTTTTCTGTATCCTCCTACTTTCCCTATACTCATTTCAAAGCCAAACGTGGCTGTTACATATATATACACGACAACTTATCTTGCTCTCGTGTTCCTAAACTCTATTCTTCTGAATTCTCTACACTCTGGCTTCGGTTTTCCTGTCATTCTCTGACTAAATATATCTGCGCTGGTTACTTATCTCCTAATTCTACTGACTATCAAAAATTCTTTAACTATATTACTTCTACGATGGAACACATTCTATCCATTTCTCCTTTCTCTGAAATCTCAATTCTAGATTTCAACATTCACCACCACCTTTGGCTCTCCTCTCCTTTCATTGATCCACTTGGTGAACAAGCCTACACTTTTTCTATCCTTAATGACCTAGAGCAGCTTGTACAGCACCCTACCCGTATTCCTGACCGCCTTGGAGAGAGCTCCAAAATACTTGACCTTTTCCTTACAACTAATCCTTCTGCTTACACTGTTAATCTCTTCACTCCGTTGGGCTCCTCCGATCACAACCTTATCACCTTAACCTGTCCTATTGCTCTGATATGGCCTGTGGACCCTCCAAAGAAACATCATCTCTGGCACTTTGGAGCTGCGGATTGGGAGGCCCTCAGGCAGTACTTCTTTGATTTTCCCTGGAATGATTATTGCTTCCATGGCTGGGAGCCATCTGTGTGTGCCTTGCGCATTACGGAGGTTATTCTCTCAGGCATGGAAGCATACATTCCTTTCTCATATCCTTTGACTAATGCAAGAAAGCCTTGGTTTAATCACGCTTGTTCTAATGCTGTCCGCAACAAGGAGAGGGCCTATAAAAGGTACCAGAGCCAACCCACCCCTGAATCACATCTTTTATATGTTTCTCCCCGGAATCGTGCTAAGTCTGTTCTTCACTCTGCTAAAAATAATTTCATCCACACTAAATGCTCTCAACTCTCTAACTCGAATTCTTCCTGCTCCTTCTGGCACCTTGCCAAAAACCTTTCTAACAACTTAACCTAATCATCCTTCCCTCCTCTTTTCTACTCTGATGGCTCTGTAGCTATTTCTTCTACTGATAAAGCAGATCCCTTCGCTCAGACTTTCTCCTCCAATTCTACCTTAGACGATTCCGGTGCTGTTCTTCCATCACTTCGCCCCTCTGACTTCATCATGGCTGACATTAAAATTTCTTCAACTGATGTATTTTCTGCCATCACAGGCCTCAATACTAATAAGGCATATAGGCCTGATGGAGTCCCTCCTGTTGTTCTCAAGAACTGTGCTTCTGTGCTTACACCCTGCCTAGGCAAACTCTTTCACCTTTGTTTATCAACTTGTATCTTTCCTTCTTGCTGGAAGTTTGCTCTCATTCAGCCAGTCCCAAAGAAGGGTGACCACTCCCAACCCTCCAACTATCGTCCAATTGCTTTAACATCCTGTATCTCAAAAGTTTTTGAGTCTGTTCTTAATAGAAAAATTTTAAAGCATCTTTCCTATCACAACCTTCTTTCCGATCGTCAGTATGGGTTCGGTCAGGGACCCTCCACAGGCGATCTTCTCACCTACCTTTCAGATTCCTGGTCATCCTCCTTTCGGGACTTTGGCGATAGCTTTGCCATTGCACTTGACATCTGAAAGGCTTTCGATCGAGTCTGGCATAAATCTTTAATTTCCAAACTGCCCTCTTACGGTTTCTATCCTTTTATCTGTGCCTTCATCTCTAGCTTCCTTTCTGGTCGTTCTATAGCCCCTGTCGTAGACGGGCATCTTTCTTCTAGATCTGTTAACAGTGGTGTTCCTCAGGGCTTTGTCCTATCACCAACTCTCTTCCTTTTGTTCATCAATGACCTTCTAAGCTGTACATCTAACCCTATCCACTCATACGCTGAGGACTCCACCCTTCACCTTTCCATTCGATTCCCACAAAATCCATCTCAGCAGTTACTTCAACAGGCAAGGGATGAGGCTATGGCACACCTAATGTCTGACATGGTTCGTATCTCTAATTGGGGTAAAAATAATGTGGTTGTTTTTAAGACATCAAAGACTCAGTTTTTGCACCTATCAACCCGACAAAATCTTCCACAGGTATATCCACTAATGTTTAATAATATTCAGCTTAATCGTGCATCATCCTTGAACATGCTTGGGGTTTCATTTACTTGGGACTTATCTTGGAAAGATTATAATACATCTCTTGTAAAATCTGCTTCCAAGAGATTGGGTGTGCTAAGGCCGACTCCGTTCCTTCTTTACCCCCGTACAATTGTTGACTCTAGACAGGGGTTTTATCTGCCCCTGCGTGGAGTACAACTCTCGTGTGAGGGGAGGCTTCCCACATACAGCTCTTCTCAATAGGGTGGAGTCAAAGGCTTTTCGCCTCAATAGCTCTCCTACTCTTACTGAGTCCCTTCAACCTGTGTCTTTTCGCCGCATTGTTGCATCTTTATCTCTTTTCTATCGCTACTTCAATGGTCACTGCTCCTCTGAACTGTCTGCATGCATTCCTCCACCTCTACGACGGGCGCGTAGCACCGGTCTAGCAGCAAACTCTCATCCCTTTTCTGTCCAACTTTCTAATGCAAGAGTTAACCGTTACTCACAGTCCTTCATTTATGCAACAGGTCAACTCTGGAACTGCCTCCCTCTGTCTGTATTTCCTGCTTCCTATGATCTCCGGTCTTTCAAACGCAGTGTGTCCAGGCATCTCGAAATGATCGGATCTTGAATTTGGCTCTCCCTTCCATTTGTTTTTCTCTTGGAAGGAACAGTTTTTCGGGCTCGTTGCCTTTGGTTCCTTCTTCCTCACATTAAAAAAAAAAAAAATGCATTCTGTGCATTGCGAACAGCACTACTGCAAATACAATAGAGAAGATTGTAAAGACAGTAGGTGCTGAGCTATACACGTAATATGGGTTGAACATAAACTCAATTCTTCCCAGGGCTTCAATGTTTCATTGATTAATTGCATAATTTCAAACTTAGGTGAAGTCAATACTTGTGCTCATGTTTAAATGCATCTTAGGTAAATGGTGGAAATATTTGTGTGTATGATTGAGGATGGCACAGTGATTGGTGACAGATAAATTGGACATGGATGGTGTAAGTACCGCACAGTAGTCTGGTGCTATGTATAATCCTGATGCTGAAGTATGAGATGGTGGTATATCTAGACAAATTTTGTAAACTCATGTGTTATGAGTGATGTAAAAAAACTGAGTGTCCAATGCGCTAATGGTGTATAGGTTATCTGGAGTTGCAGTGGTGATGAATGTCGTGATTTCTTATGATAGCCATTTCACATGGGACTGTTCCAGTAGGCTGAAACGTGAAGATGTACGCAGGACGTAAGGATGTATGGCACTTTCGTTCAATCGTTGATTCACTGGCGAAAGTGACAGTGTTCCGTCTCTTGGAGGCCATGATGAGTTCGGTGTCTGTATCGATGTTGATGATGACCAAAGTGTCATTATTCTTAGAAGGGAGGGGGCATATTTGATACACTGTGAACAGGTCGTCAGTTATGAATGGTACATGAACTACTACTGATGTTGGTGTTAGTGCTGCTTCTAAATATGGATAATATAACATGAAATCCCTACCCTGGAACAAAGGCTTCAAACCATGTTTATGTATGCCTTGACTAATTATCTGACGTAGCTCATGAACTGGATGTAGGTCAATTGTGATCTTGCCGTTACCAGCATTTAGAATTCCTTGCATAAGTGCCCTGCAACGAACCCTAGTGTTATCTATCTATCTCTATCTATTGCCAGACGCCTCAATCCCGTTTGGGGTGGCCACAAACAAATCGCCTCCACGTCGTCCTGTCCCCCGCCATTTCACTGCCCTGCTCCCAACTCACACACCCCTCTCTCATATACCTCTCCACCCCATCCCTCCATCTCATCCTCGTCCTCCCCCTACCTCTTCCCCCCTCCATCTCACTCACATACACTCTCTTCGTCAGTCTTTCACCCTCCATCCTCTCCACATGGCCTAACCACCTCAGTGTGTTCCTCATAACACTTCCTATCACATCCACATCCACAACACAACGCTCCTTTATATCCTAATTTGTCAGCCTGTCTCTCCATGTGACTCCACAGGCTCCTCTTAAATAACTCATTCCACTTCTCTCACTCTTGACTTGTGTCCTTTCAACAATGTCCAAGCTTCACTTCCATACGTTAGAGTTGGTATCACAATACTGTCATGTAGTTACTTTTTCACTTCCATGCTCACTTCCCTGTTTCTTATCACTGCTTTCAAAGAACCAGCAACCTTTCTTCCCTGCTGTACCCTTTCAAACACTTCACCCTCCCTGGAATGATTATTGCTTCCATGGCCGTGAGCCATCTGAGTGTGCCTTGCGCATTACGGAGGTTATTCTCTCGGGCATGGAAGCATACATTCCTTTCTCATATCCTTTGACTAACGCAAGAAAGCCTTGGTTTAATCACGCTTGTTCTAATGCTGTCCGCAACAAGGAGAGGGCCTACAAAAGGTACCGGAGCCAACCCACCCCTGAATCACATCATCTTTACGTTTCTGCCCGGAATCATGCTAAGTCTGTTCTTCGCTCTACTAAAAATAATTTCATCCATACTAAATGCTCTCAACTCTCCAACTCGAATTCTTCCCGCTCCATCTGGCATCTTGCCAAAAATCTTTCTAACAACATTACCTCATCATCCTTCCCTCCTCTTTTCTACTCTGATGGTTCTGTAGCTATTTCTTCTACTGATAAAGCAGATCTCTTCGCACAGACTTTCTCCTCCAATTCTACCTTAGACGATTCCAGTGCTGTTCCTCCTTCACTTCCCCCCTCTGACTTCCTCATGGCTGACATTAAAATTTCTTCAGTTGATGTATTTTCTGCCATCACTGGCCTCAGTACTAACAAGGCATATGGGCCTGATGGGGTCCCTCCTGTTGTTCTCAAGAACTGTGCTTCCGTGCTTACACCCTGCCTTGGCAAACTCTTTCGTCTTTGTCTGTCAACTTGTACCTTTCCTTCTTGCTGGAAGTTTGCTCTCATTCAGCCAGTCCCAAAGAAGGATGACCATTCCCAACCCTCCAACTATCGTCCAATTGCTTTAACGTCCTGTATTTCAAAAGTTTTCGAGTCAATTCTTAATAGAAAAATTTTAAGGCATCTTTCCTATCACAACCTTCTTTCCGATCGTCAGTATGGGTTCCGTCAGGGACGCTCCACTGGCGATCTTCTCACCTACCTTTCAGACTCCTGGTCATCCTCCTTTCGGGACTTTGGCGAAAGCTTTGCCATTGCACTTGACATCTCAAAGGCTTTCGATCGAGTCTGGCATAAATCTTTAATTTCCAAACTGCCCTCCTACGGTTTCTATCCTTCTATCTGTGCCTTCATCGCTAGCTTCCTTTCTGGTCGTTCTATAGCCGCTGTTGTAGACGGCCATCGTTCTTCTCCTAGATCTATCAACAGTGGTGTTCCTCAGGGCTCTGTCCTATCACCAACTCTCTTCCTTTTATTCATCAATGATCTTCTAAGCTGTACATCTAACCCTATCCACTCATACGCTGATGACTCCACCCTTCACCTTTCCATTCGGTTCCCGCAACGCCCATCTCAACAGTTACTTCAACAAACAAGGGATGAGGCTATGGCACACCTAATGTCTGACTTAGCTCGTATCTCTGACTGGGGTAAAACTAATTTGGTTGTCTTTAATGCATCTAAGACTCAGTTCTTACACCTATCAACCCGACAAAATCTTCCACAGGTATACCCACTAATGTTTAATAATATTCAGCTTAATCCTGCATCATCCTTGAACATGCTTGGGGTTTCATTTACTCGGGACTTATCTTGGAAAGATCATAATATTACATCTCTTGTAAAATCTGCTTCCAAGAGATTGGGTGTGCTAAGCCGACTCCGCTCTTTCTTTACCCCTGCGCAATTGTTGACTCTATACAGGGGTTTTATCCGCCCCTGTGTGGAGTACAACTCTCATGTGTGGGGAGGCTCCCCACATACAGCTCTTCTCAATAGGGTGGAGTCAAAGGCTTTTCGCCTCATTAACTCTCCTCCTCTTACTGACTCCCTTCAACCTCTGTCTCTTCGCCGCACTGTTGCATCTTTATCTCTTTTCTATCGCTACTTTAATGGTCACTGCCCTCTGAACTGCCTGCTTGCATTCCTCCACCTCTACGACGGGCGCGTAGCACCCGTCTGGCAGCAAACTCTCATCCTTTTTCTGTCCAACTCTCTAATGCAAGAGTTAACCGTTACTCCCAGTCTTTCATTTATGCAACAGGTCAGCTCTGGAACTGTCTCCCTCTGTCTGTATTTCCTGCTGCCTATGATCTCCAGTCTTTCAAACGCAGTGTGTCCAGGCATCTCAAAATGATCGGATCTTGAATTTGGCTCTATATTGTATTTTGTTTTTCTCTTGGATGGAACTGTTACTTTGGGCTCATGGCCTTTGGTTCCTTCTTCCTCGCATTAAAAAAAAAAAAAAAACTCCATCCTTACTCATCACACTACCCAAGTACTTAAACGTACTCACATTTTCCAATTCCTCACCATCCAACCTCGTTGTACATTCACTGACATCACCTCTCTCAAAGACCATCACTTTACTCTTCCCTACATTCACCTTTAGATTCCGTTTCATACACACTCTCCCAAACTCATCTACCAAGCCTTGCAGCTCCCCTTCGTCTTCACTCAACAACACAGTATCATCTGCAAACAACAGTACAGGGAGTTTCCAGACACTATCCTCTCTCACCAGGGCCAGTCCAACATCCACTACCCTACCTTGTACCTCTTGTATTACCCCATCCATGAACAGATTGAACAACCATGGAGACATGACACATCCCTGTTTCAACTCAACCTCCAAAGAGAAAAATTCACTTAGTTCACCATCCACACGCACTGCAGCCTTAGCACCATCATACATACTCTTCACAGCATTCAACAACTTTCCATCTACTCCATATATTCTTAATACTTTCCACAATCCTTGTCTATCCACCCTGTCATATGCTTTCTCCAAATCCATGAAAGTCGCATACAACTTCTTTCCCTTCTCTAGAAACTTTTCCACTAAAGATCTAAGAATGAATATCTGATCTACACAACCTCTTCCCTTCCTAAAGCCTCCCTGTTCTTCTCCAACTAATTCCTCTGTTCTTTCTCTAACTCTGTCAATAAGTATCCTACCATACACTTTTCCTATTATACTAAGAAGACAAATGCCCCCTATGATTACCACACACTTCTTTTTCCCCTTTTCCTTTGTACAAGGGAATAATTATACCTGACTTCCAATCCCCCGGGACTCTACCTTCCTCCCAGGCCTATCTGCACACCTTCCACATCCATTCTACTTCTATCTCTCCTCCATGATTCAGCATTTCACCACACACTGCATCAATTCCTGGGGCTTTCCCCAATTTAACTTTCTTCATTGCTTCCACAACTTCTATCCTTCTGATTTCTTCCTGTTATCTAACTGGAGTATAATTGTGTTAATATGTTCCGTGATGATTGAGAAGTGTTGGAAAAGTGTTATGTTTCCCTCCATGGCATTTATTTTGTCCACACTTTGGTGAGTTATAATTTCTGCCCGTTTTAGATTTTTCACGATGGTCTTCATTGCTGAGTACCTGAGCTATTTTATTAACCTTGTTTATTTTTTGAAGTTCTTCCTCTGTAGCCAGTCCAAAGATGTTCCCCAGAATTGCACCAACCAGGTCAAACAAACCGCGTCTTTGGTGAGTACGTGTGATGTTGTTCGTGTCACTCAGTGCCTCTGTTCCTTGAGATGGGAGATCTTGGCTCATGATGAGCATAATTGATTTAGCCTGTTCTAACTTCCATTTCGCTAACTTCACGATTTCAGTCACTTCCATTGTGTTATGAGCTTCTGCAACATAGCCTCCTATCTTAAAGTCAAGGGTTGCAATTGGTTTGGCAATGTTCTCCAAATAAGTAGGTTATTCGGATAAATAATCCAAACTGATTTCAGTACTCATGACACCTTTAACGATTGACGTCGTGGCCGTTGGAGCTATGAGGTATCCTTGCCGTACTGTGTTGAGAGTCTAAGTGAGCATATCCTCTTGCTATGTAGAGGAAAATCCATGGTATAAGTCTCCTAATCATTACCTACCAAAAAAAAAAAAAAAAAAATCTATTAATCCAGTCATTCTGTGGTCGATGATAGTGATGATGTGCGTTACGGTTGGCTCATGGAGAACAATAACTTGCTTGTTGTCTCACTTATAGAAGGAGATTAAATCGATATCTAGATCATGTAAATACTGTACTGTGGCCTTTTTAGGAACCGTTGCACCTATGTTTGTTTGTTTGGTATGCGGCCTTAATTTATTTCTGTAATTGTTGCTGTCTTCTTGACTGGTTTCATGAGTATTTTTCGTTTTTTCGGTGGTGTCCGAGGTTGTATAATTGCTGGCTAATTCCCCTGGTACCCGTTTTAAATGATCAACATGAATTTGTTTTTCTTCGCCACTTGACAGTGACCTAATTACAACTTTGCTTGCTCTCTTGTTGATTACTCTGTATGGGCCTTAAGATTTCGGGGAATTTATTGTTTTCCTTTTGAATGATACCATAGACAATGTCTCCTATGCTGGTAGGGGATTCTATCGCCTTTTTATTGAATGCCTCCGTCATTTCTTCCTTGGACATCGATAATTGTTTTTTCACTCTCTTGTGTATTTCCTGGAATTCACGTAAACGGACTTTAGGGTAAGCATCGTATTGCATATGGGCAGATTTTCACCTTCGAGAATTTCATATGGTAATTTCTTATCTGTTCCGCTGATAATGAAATGTGGTGTGTCTCCTGTAGACTTATTTATAGATCCATTAATTGAGGCTTCTACTCTGGGAATCCAACCATTCCAGCTTGCATAATTTTCATTGAGAATGTGTCGTAGTACATCCAGTACTTTTTTGTTTTGTCTCCCTACTAACCCATTGGATGCTGGGTGATAGGCTAAAACGTTAACCTTTTTGATATCGTATTGTTTACATATTTCTTGTAAGATATCAGAGTTAAATTCACCTCCATTATCGCTTATTAGTACCTTTGGGGTCGTGAAACTACGTATTACATTATCTATTATTGCTTTTGCTACTGTTTCTGCTGACATTATTAACTGGGGCTAAAATTTCAAGGCGTTAGAAATGATCTGTTGCTACGAATTGGTATAGGTTATTACTGTATGATAATGGTAACTTGAATAAGTCAACTGCGACAACGTCCCATGGTTGATGTGGTACAGGGTAATTACCTATAAGTGCAGGTGTGATTGGGTAGCCTTTGTGTTTTGCACATGATTCGCATCTGTCTATATGATTGTTTATATCTTTTCGTAATGATGGCGAGTAATATAACAGCTGGACTTGTTTACATGTCCTGTCTTTTCCCGGATGTCCTGCTTGTGGGCTATTGCGTATCGTTCGTAATACTTGCGGTATCATGTCATTAGGTACCACTAATTGTTTATTATTTCTTCGGCGTTTCGGTTGTCCTGGGTTGATCCTGTATAAGGCATGATTGATTATTGTGAATTGTTCGAGTGATATATGTAGCTTGGGTAATTGTATGTCATCTCCACTTTCTAACTTGTATATAACTTTAGACCACGTTGGATCAAGTCTCTGTGCTTTCGCGATTTCATCATGGTTTGGGATGTTTCCTTTGATATCTAATGCCGTGACATGAATTGTCTTCGGGTTCCTAGATAGTGCATCGGCTACTAATTTCATTTTGCCATGTATGTAGTGAATAATTACATTGTAGTTTTCGACTGTATATTTCCATCTTACTCTCCTCCCAGAGAGAAGTTTTTCTTTGAACATACCCACTAGGGGTTTATGGTCGGTGAATAAGTGAATTTTATAATGATATACCAAATCTCTAAACTTTTGTAATGCAAATAACACTGCAAGTGCCTCTAAGTCTGTATTGCAATAGTTTTTCTCTGCATCTTTTATTTGTCTGCTGGCGAATGCAGTTGGTTTATTCTTTCCTCTCTTATCTTCTTGCATCAATACAGTCCCTAATCCTTTAACAGATGCGTCTGTGCAAATTATAAATGGTTTTGTGAAATCAGGATAGGCCATACATGGTGCATTTGTAAATTTATCTTTTAATTCATTAAATGCCTGTTTTTGTTCTCCCCATTGGAATACAACATCTTTTTTGAGTAGTTGGAATAGAGGAAATGCTATATGAGAGAATTGTTGTATAAAAGACCTATAGTATCCTGCCAGACCTAAAAATTGTCTAACTTCGTCTATAGTAGTTAGTTCAGGGAAGTATTTCATTGCCTGTATTTTATCATCAGATGTATGTATGCCTTTTGAATTCAGTTTGTGGCCTAAGAATTTTATTTCCTTAAAGAAAATTTGCATTTAGCATAATTTTTAAACCAGCATCACCAGGCTAGTGTAGGAGTTGGTCTAATTTCTGGAGATGTTCTTTTATGTCATTAGTTGTGATAATTATATCATCAAGATAGACGAATATTCCTTGTCCTAGAATTCCGGACAATACATAATTCATCAAGCGTTGAAAAGTGCCTGGTGCTGTCTTCAGTCCCATTAGCATTCTCATGTATTGGTAATGTCCTGTGTTTTGGAAAAGGCAGTGTATTTACGTGATTCTTCATCTACTGGTATTTGATAGTATCCATTAAGCAAATCGATTGTGGAAAATACATTATTTTCTGGTCCAATATTTTGCAGGACGTCACTTAGCAATGGCATAGGAAAACAGTCTGGGATTGTTTGATTATATATTTAGTTTACGGTAATCTACTACCGCACGCATTTCTCCATTTCGTTTAGGCACGAAAAATAATGGGGCGTTCCACGGGGAGACTGATGGCTCAATAATGTCGAGTTTCAGCATTTCATCGACATACTTGTTTGCAAGTGTACATTGTGATTGTGGGATACTATAGGCAGGTACAAAAATAGGTTGTGTGTCTGGGTGCACATTATTTTTGTGATTAATCAGGTTAGTACACCCTAATTGTTCTCCAGGTAATGCTACCGTTTGCCTATGTTTTTCCAACAGTTTTAACAAATCAGTTTCATCACCAAATTCACCTGAGTGAATCAAATTCTCTTATGCTTTCTCTACCCATAGATTTTATCTTACTTGTCATTCCAGCTAAAACTATCTCCATCACAGGGGTGGGACATTTTTCAATATTAACTATACAAGTCCCCCTTTTCAACTGTACTTCCTCATTCATGTAATTAATTAGGAGTACCTGAATTTGCCCACCGTTATTCATCTGACATAATGCGTTTTCTGCTGACAGTCCTTCCACTTTACATAATTCTTCCAAGACAAGAACAGTACTATTCTTCAAATTACTCTTTATGGTAACTTTCATGTATGAGTTGGGAGGAATAACTAAATCACTGGTGAGATGGGAGGGAAAAACTGATGAGTCAGTACTGTTACCTCGGTCTCTAGTGCGGGAGGCTGGGGAGAGGGTGAGTGGATCTATACACTCATCTGTTGTGTATGTTTGTTTAGTCCTTTAATATTTCCAATTCTTTTTGGTTTTGTTTTACTAACCGATGAGAAATCCTATGGTACCAGTAATTTTTCTGTGAATTCATTATTAAAGTCTATTCGGCCAGTAACATATTAGTTTTGATTGCTAAGATTTCGACAAAGTAAAAAAATGCAGAAATTGGTCTTGCAGTCTCTGTGAAACTGATGTTTAACCGTATCATGCCTTTTACTGTAATTTGTTTGCCATGTACTGTATATAGGTCTAAATCAGATTCTTCCAGAAAAGTTACTTTCTTCTTATTTCTAAAAATTCTATCTACTTCTTCTTGTGTTATTAAATTCACTGGATACCCTGTGTCTAAGTACAAGAAAACGTTTTGAGCCTCACGTACAGCTGGTATCAAGATACACTCACTTCCCAACATGCCTCCTATGTGAATTTTGGAGTTGGTTTTCATTACGACTGATCGTTTTTTGTCGTGACTTGGCTTTCCCGCGATTTGGATATGGAAACTAGTTTTTCTACTGTCTTACAGTTGCTGGTCCAATGACCTTGGGACCGGTGATGCCTACAGTATGGATCACACCCTTGCATATTTTGCTTATCTTCTTTTGTTTTGATAAAGCAGTCATTCTTTGTGTGTCCTGGGTTCGCACAATAATAACATAGTGTGGACCTATCTCCCGAATGTGATCCTCGAGATGACTTCCCATATTTAGTGGTATTTGTGGTGCGGCTTCTGCTTGGACTGCACGCAAACTTTTGTGACTGTCTGTGGCCTGGTGTTAGAGAACGCTGCCTCAAAATGTGTGGTTATTTGTTCTGTCTGTTTTTGGGTCGCGATCGATTTTGTTCTTTGTTTTGGGTGGTTGTAGTTGATACTGTGTCTGTCATTCTAATTCTAATAGAATTTGACTGTTTCAGTCACCCATGCTTTGCTACAATTCATCCCTACGTCATTCATAAAATCTAGCAAACACATTCCTGGGGTGTAAGGAATCGTTTCAGCTATTTTAAGGACCCTATCAGGTAATTTACACAAGGCAGCTACGTAACCAATGATGTCTACAACAAGCACTGGTGAGATCTTTCCATCCTCTGTTAATCAGTTTGAGTTTTCTAATGTAGCTAATAATGTTCTTTTAATTGTGGAAACATCAGCTGTTATTTCACTCAATACAGGATTTGTTGTGTGTTGTCTTACAAGGTCCACAATCTTATATAATTCTGGGACTATGCCTGGCAAAAAGTTTATGCCTCCAGAAAATTTTTTCAGTTCTGCTTTAAACTCATCATATGTCTTAGCTCGAGGAAGCATATCTGACCTGAGCAAATCACCTGCCGGACATCTTTCTTGATTAATCCAGGAGGAAAATGTTGCTATTTTCTCCTGTTCATCTGTTACATGTCCCTTAACAAATAATTGTTCACATTGGTTGATGAGAGACATTACATCAGTGCGGTCTTTATCTGTTCCTGAGAATTTTGGGATGTTTTTATCCTCATGATAAACGTAAACATGAGGTGGGGATGTTTGATTTGTGGTATTGCCTTCATTATTCATTTTGGTTGCTTGTGTTGTTAGGTTCACGTGGAGTTTTTTATTGTTGTGTGAAGGAATAGTGGAATAAGTTCTACCTGATCTATGTACTCTTTAAAGTAAATTTTCATAGATATGTAAGTCAGAGCTAAATTCCTCACTTGCACCATCAGATGAAGCTTGCCAATCATCTGGAAATGATATATTTGATTCTTTATCTTTAGATTCTGGAGAATTTTTGTATGGTGGGTGTGTTGTCCTGTTGTTCTCCTAATTGTGGATCTGTAGTGGTTGCTAACTGTGTATCATCTGGCACTAACACGGGCAGTATTGAAAATTTTCCTGTCATCTCACTCAGCTAAAATGAACTCATGCTGCTAGGGTATGGTGTAATGAAACACTCCTTTTATTTATGTTTTAACTGAATAGATAAGTAAATGAGTTGTAATACATGAAAGATATTAAGTATATAAATGTATATATATAAATAAGTAAAGGGGGTGATTGTCTATCTCTCTATCTATCCATATACCTAGGCTGCTTCCCCCAAGGAAAGGGAGGTAGCCGAGACAGGACGACACACTCCCCATTTACTCATCCATTCAAACACATTCATTTGCATCTTAGCCCCAAAGGGGAGAACGGACAGATCCTCACCGCACCACCGCACAAGGGTCAACTGCGCAATGCAATCAGTGACATCAGCAGCAGGGCCCGACAGCAGAACCGGTTTACCCCTGCCACATCATAACAGACCCATCCCCTTTCCCGCACCTGACCTGACTAGCTGATCAGACCAAATGCGGGAAAATATCTCCTCAGGGCTGCGTCATCACTTATTCATTCACAATTTCTCTCCATTTATTTCTGTCACGCACAGCCACTCTTCCTTGCTCAACAGACATCCCTCTTGCCTCCAGTGCTCTCTTCACACTGTCCATCCATCCTATTCGTGGTCTTCCTCTCAGCCTTGCACCTCTCACATCAGATCTAGTTACCTTTTTCACCAATCGCTCATTATCCATTCTCTCCATATGCCCAAACCATCGCAACACCCTCTGCTCAACTCTACCAGCCATCTCCCGAACAACTCCAGTTCTCCTTCGCACTTCATCATTTCGCACCCGATCCATACGCGTCACTCCACACATACTCCTCAGAAACCTCATCTCCATTACATTCAAACTTTTCCTCTCTGCTACACCCATATTCCATGTTTCAGCCCCATATAACGCAGTCGGTACCGCAACACCCTCATACACCCTTCTCTTTACATCCATTCTAAGCGAACGACATTTAAACACTTTTTTCATTCCTCCCAGCACCTTTCCTACTTCATTTATTCTAAACTTCACTTCTGCATCTATTCTTCCATCCACAGCAACATGTGACCCTAGATATTTAAAACAATCTACCTCCTCAAGCAACTCACTATTCAAAACTATATTCATCCCCCTACCATCTGCCAACCTCGTACACTTCATCACTTTACTCTTATTCTCATTTACTTTCAATTTCCTCCTTTCATACACCCTTCCAAACTCCTCTACCAACTGTCTCAATCTCTCCTCTGAATCAGTCACCAGTGCAGTATCATCTGCAAACAGCAGCTGCTTCAGATTCCACTGTCCACCATCAACATTCACCAGACTCAGATCTCCACCTAAAACTCTTGCATTCACCTCCCTTACAACACTATCCATGTAAATATTAAACAACCAAGGCGACATCACACATCCATGTCGCAGCCCCACTCTCACGGGAAACCAATCACTCACAGCATTTCCCACTCTTACACACGCTCTACTATTTACATAAACCCTTTTCACCCCTTTTAGTAACCTACCATCAAGTCCATACAATCTTAAAACAGTCCACAAAGCCTCCCTATCAATTCTATCATACGCTTTCTCTAAATCCATAAATGCCCAAAACACATCCTTGCCTTTCGCTAAATACTTTTCACACACTTGTCTCACAGCAAACACCTGATCAACGCATCCCCTCCCTCTCCTAAAGCCACACTGTTCATCACCAATCACTCCCTCTGTACCCTTTCTAACTCTCATAATTAACACTCTATCATACACCTTACCTACAACACTCAACAGACTTATACCCCTAAAGCTATTACATTCATACTTATCACCCTTGCCTTTATACAACGGGACCACACAAGCACTTGACCAGTCAATTGGCACCATACCTTCCTCAAAGCACACATTCAACAATCTTACTAACCAGTCAACAATAGTCACTCCACCACCCTTCAGGCATTCCACAGCACACCCATCCATACCTGCAGCTTTCCCTATTTTCATCTCCTTTACTGCCTTCTCCACTTCCTCCTTCGTGATCAAAGAATCATTCAACTCTCCCAACACATTTATTCCTTGCACCCTTCCATCTGCCACAATCTCAGCCACCCTTTCCTCCTCTACATTTAACAAACTTTCAAAATACTCTGCCCATCTCTTCCTTACTGCATCCATCTCAATTAACATCCTTCCATCCTCTGCTTTTACTCGTTCTTCCTTCCCAGACTCTCCCTTTCGCACCCTTTTCACCTCCTTCCTTAGGGTGATTGTACCTAATTTAAAGCACTGGGAAGAAATAAGTAAAATATAATCACCCACTTGAGATAGATGATGTCACTCTCGGAACTCAGAGACGTGTTGATAGAAGAGACGTGTTGATAGGTGGTCGTATCTCGCTTTTCGTTTGCTTGGTTTTTTGTTTCTTTGTTCTTGTGATATATTCGTTGTGGTTGTATACTTCATTGTGTTTAATTGATTGTAGAAGTAATGGTTTGTTGGCGTTGTTTCGTGCATTACTGCCACCAACTATGATATGTGGTGTCTTGACCATGTAATATGTAAATCTTGAGATGCATATATTGTACTCGTGGACGAGCAGTAGTTATACGTGAGTAGGTTTGTAAGTAGATAATTTTAGTTCCTTTTGTCATGCAATGACAGGAGAGTTAAAGATGGATACCAAGTCTTGATTGTAGTTTATTACCTTCAAAGGTAAAACTCAAGTTGAAAAAACAGTGTGTGACATAAGAGCTAACTAACTTCTCGCTAGACCCCTCTTCTCAATCCCTGTGTCTACAACCTCTCGTTCCTGTAGCTAGCCTCCTTCTGCCTCTCTAACTCTTCCTTCAGTCTCTAGGAGGGCTTACGTCACGTGTCTAACCCGTACGTACGGGTTCAAGAACCTTGTGTTTGTCTGTGTCTATGTAGAGCTTCTGGTGCCCTCTTGCTGACACATTTCCCATTCCCACACCTAGCTTTACTGGTGTTCCTATCTATTATGCTATCTATCATGAGTTGTATTATGATAATGTAGCTTCCTACATCTATATATCAAGCTCTCTATTATGATTTATTATTATAATATGGAGTCCTGACAAAGTGATGGAGGAACAGCACCGGAATCATCTAAGGTGGAACTGGAGGAGAAAGTCTGGGTGAAGAGATCTGCTTTATCAGTAGAAGAAATAGCTACAGAGCCATCAGAGTAGAAAAGAGGAGGGAAGGATGATGAGGTAAAATTGTTAGAAAGGTTTAGTTACCTTAGTGCAGTGATAAAACATACTCTAACAAGTGTGAAGTAATTTATTATATTTTTTTCTTCCGTTTGCTTTTCATAAACATTGAGTACCATTAGCAATCACTACAGAAGGTAGTACATAAATACATAAATACCGGTACATGAACTAATACATATTCTATAGTCACTGCGCTTGAGTTAGATAGCATTATCGTGCCCTGGCAACCTACCCATCAACAGCACATCCAGTTTCGTGTATAATATGATACACGTGTGATTCGTGTATATGTTCGTATATAATAATATGCGTGTATAATATATTCGTGCTAAATAATATGATTAGTGTATAATATGATACGAAATCGGACGTGTCAGATAGGTTGCCAGGGTACGATAAGGACAACCTCACATTGGTGCGCTGCGACTGTAATACATATACTGATGAACTGATGATATAAAAATATTTGGGTCTAGTGACTTTATTTACTTCCTGCACTAAATCCCGGGATGCCAGGAAAACAGTGGTTTTGTGCCGGAATCCCCGGATGTTGACAACGCCGTAAAAGGATGAACCCTATTACACACTTCTTGTCCTCAGTTTAGTCATTAGAATACCAGTCACTGTACAAACTGACACATCAGTTCACCACCTATTTCACCTAATGACATATATAAGTTGCCTACATCACAAACAAAACACTTACCTCACAAGAACTGCCCCTAACATATGCACCACCAGTAAGGCCTAACATAACATATTCACCACCAGTAAGGCCTAACATAACATATTCACCACCAGTAAGGCCTAACATAACATATGCACCACCAGTAAGGCCTAACATAACATATGCACCACCAGTAAGGCCTAACATAACATATGCACCACCAGTAAGGCCTAACATAACATATTCACCACCAGTAAGGCCTAACATAACATATGCACCACCAGTAAGGCCTAACATAACATATGCACCACCAGTAAGGCCTAACATAACATGTGCACCACCAGTAAGGCCTAACATAACATATTCACCACCAGTAAGGCCTAACATAACATGTGCACCACCAGTAAGGCCTAACATAACATGTGCACCACCAGTAAGGCCTAACATAACATGTGCACCACCAGTAAGGCCTAACATAACATATGCACCACCAGTAAGGCCTAACATAACATATGCACCACCAGTAAGGCCTAACATAACATATGCATCACCAGTAAGGCCTAACATAACATATGCATCACCAGTAAGGCCCAACATAACATATGCACAACCAGTAAGGCCAGGTCAGATAAAATTTTGTAAGCATGTACAGTTCCTTGCAATAGTTCCGTTCCTACTCCTAACCTTCAGTAACCCATTGTGTCATATTAATTTGGATGAAGCTGCAAGCTGTCCGTATCATCTGTTTGGTTAGGTTAACTGATACTTTTTAATAACCCTTTCTTTCAAGTGACATGCGAAGGTGTATGATATGCAGGTGGTCTACTGGGCCTTGGGAGCAGGCTGTAAAGCCTATGCTCAGAGTCGGACCCATAAGAAAAAAAAAAAAGTACTAAAACTAGTTCCACTTTTTCTCAGCTAGTTAGGGGAACGAGGAAGAACGGAACTTTTGCAGACAACTGTATACTTGGGTAGAAACTTACACACACTTCCGTAAAAATATATAAAACAGTACACACATGCATAGAATGTCTTGCTACTAGTTTATTTAGTGGGGTTAAATTTATAAATTCAATATGAAAATATATATATAGGCATAGAATTACCTAAGTACATCCACTCTATAATACTATGTGTAATTTTATAAATACTAACAAGAGACAGTAATAGTGTTACGACAGTATTATGAATATAATTCAGTGCAAATGTAACTTATTGGTACAATAGAATTTGTATAGAATGTACATTGTAAATTACTGCTAGAGATCGATAGATAATTAATGTGGACCCATTAATCCTAAGGTGATGTTGGTATTAATAATCATCTTCATCATCATCATCATCTTCATCATTATCATCACCATCATCATCATCATCATCATCATCATAACAATAACAACAACAACAACAACAACAACAATAATAATAATAATAATAATAATAATAATAATAATGATAATAATAAAAATAATAATAATAATAATAATAATAATAATAATAATAACAATAATAATAATTACAATAATAAGCAGAACATAGTAAAATTATCCAAGAACAATTTTGATAAAGAAAAACTTCCCACAGCCATTGCCTGCTAGAAACTGAGCTATAAAGAGACCTCATTTGACCTATAAAGAGACCTTGAGGTCAAGGTCATTGATCTTGTGTATGTCACCTTTCGTTTCTTTTCGTTTCGTTTTTGAAGGCTCCAACATGCTTGCATGCGTCGGCCTTGATCACCTAATGGCGGCTTTCCATGCTGCTCGATCACTGGCAGTCTCTCTGTTCAGTCCTTTAACCATGAGGTCACACCTGATGACCTCGTCCCAGGTCTTTCTTGGTCCCAACTCCACCCCTGATATTAAGGATTCTCACTTTCTGCACCGAATTATCATCCCCCATCCTCTCCACATGCCCAACCACCTAAATCTATGTCTCCCCAATCCAGTACATTCCAGTCCTATCCTACCTCTCAATCCTTCCATCGTAAACCTAGCCCCCCCAGGCCTTGCACTAAGGGACGCACTGCACATCCACCTAATCATTGTCATTTCTGTACGTCTGAGCCTGCGAATATCCTCTTCCTTTACTGCCCAGGTCTCACTGCCATACAGCATTACACTCCTTACACATGCTGCATTCAAAGATCCCTTAACACGTGGGGAGAGCCCTCTCAATATCAGGAGAGGCAACAGCTCCCTGAACCTCTTCCAACCACTCCTCACCCTAGCCACAGGGTTAGCGTCAGCCCCACCTCCAGCACATAACATGTCTCCCAAATAACAAAACTTTTCTACACACTCAAGAGACGCCTGACACACTCCACCTGGTCTTCCCGACACACCATACACTTAGAATCAGCATTATCTAGCAGTCTACCTCTAATACCACTACATCTCTTATGCATCCACTTATCACAAACACTGCACAATATGGAACTACTTCCCACGCCCTTGTGGCTAATTGCTCATGGCCACTCTCCCTCTTCTTCGACAGTACTGCCACCAACCCTAGATATCATCACTTTTGTTTTATCTGCATTTACACTTACGCTCTTGTGCCCCATATCATCTCTCCACTCCGCCTCCCTTTCATTCTCTGCAGTCAGCACCAAATCATCAGCATACAACATCTCCCAGGGGAGTCCAATTCTGAAGTCACGTTAGTGGGCTTCAAGTAGCATGATAAACAACAAGAGACTCAAAACTGACCCCTGATGCACACCAACATTCACTGAAAACTCTTCACTCAAATCTCCATTCACTCATACCTGGGTGCGAGCACCCACATACATGGCCATAACCACACTAACCAGCCACTCCTCGATCCCAAGCCTTCTCATTGCCCACTCACCACCCCTGTATGGACTCTGTCAAATGCTTTCTCCAAATGAACAAAAACAAAGTACAGTTCCCATTGGTCATCATGGTTTATTAGTCCACCAAGTTAGGTGGTTCTAGCTTTAATCCTTCATGGAAAGTTAGGTTACATCCGGAATATCCCGAAAATTCCCAAATTTTGAACCCATGCGATCACAGAGAATAGTCAGCCGATTGGAACCATATTCCTCTCAGGCCTGCGTCAGCCCGAAGACTTTAATGTAGTAAAATTTCAGCTTCCTAGCTTACTGTAAGTGGTTATTAAGATAGCATGGCTGGCTCGCTTATCTGTGTTCTGGATAATATACGGAAATCCGGTTGACGGACTGTCACCATATTCGGCCAAAAGAAGCTGACAGCTGTCTGACTAAGTTGACCAAGGTTGAAGGGTTTAGGCCAAATAGCCTTTGAAATATCGCAATTTTAATAAAAGTAATGATTATAAACATGTTTACAAAAACAAGAAAACTTTCCACAGCGATATGGGAACCTTTGATAATAATAATAATAATAATAATAATAATAATAATAATAATAGTAATCATAAAAATAATCATAAAAATAATAATAATCATAATAATCATCATCATCATCATCATCATCATCATCACCATCATTAGAAATTACTAGTTGAATTGCTATAACAAAATTAAGAGAATAAACTTACTATAATACAACGTTATAGTAGTAGCCTACCTCATAATCAAAAAAGCATTTCAACTGATATAGGTAACTTTTTGTATAATTCAATAGATAAATATCTCATTACCGTAGAAATATGGTGCCTACTGTCTTTGCTTAGGAGGCTTCCTACCACCTTTCCCTTACCAGCTTATGGCTGTACCTTGTACGTTATTAGTATTTTGTAGAATTATACACAGTACTGTATGTGTTGATGTAGGAAGGATATAAACAACAGGAAAAAAAAAAAACTGCGATATATGAAAAATAAACCGTTAAGGAGAAACTGCTAGGGAGCCTCCTCAACTGACGACAATGCGGATCTATAGTTAGCAAGAAGAGAAAACAAAATGTCATTGGACAAAAATCTCCCTTGAATTTATTAATATTGTACTCCATCTCGTTACTAGAGAGCGTTTGCTCCGTATCAACCTCATTAACTCCTTTCAGATCAGTTAATGGCCAAGGGTAGTGAGTCTGGAGGGTCGACTTGGCTAGTAACCAAGGAGACTCATTCTTCTTTCATAACTAAAGCTCACTGAATGTCATTTAACCACACCCTAGAATCATTAATAGCTTCAGTGATTGATAATTATCGCCCGCCTTTAGAAGGCGGAACGATAATGTTTTTGACTGCCTCTGTTGATGTGAATGTGTGTGTGTGTGTGTGTGTGTGTGTGTGTGTGTGTGTGTGTGTGTGTGTGTGTGTGTGTGTGTGTGTGTGTGTGTGTGTGTGTGTGTGTTCCCATTGTATCTCATGAACGGCTTGAGCTATCAACATGAAACCTTCAAAGCATCAAGATATGGCCAAAATCTTGGTCCAGTTCGAAAATTGGCACTCGGGGTCAAGGTAAAGGTCACCAAAATGGCCGCCAAAAAACAACTAGTTTTAATCGCCCGGCTTTACCACTATTATATCTCATGAACGGCTTGAACTATCAACATGACACCTTCAGGGTATCAAGGTATGACCTAAATCTTGGACTTGACCAACAGCATATTCTGGTGGACGAATGCTTTTCTTTCATTTCATTAAGAAGCCAAAGTTCTTCATGAAATTATCAACCCCACCCCAGCAACTGAGCTGTTCCTGCAACGCAATATATACTGTACCTTTAAGGCTCGTTAATTATATGGACAGTCCTTTATTGCGCCCCTTGAAATTTCTCGTGTGTTGCGGGAACGGCTGAGTCTACCGAGTTATGCATGCGTGTGGCAAAGCTAAATTATCCATGCATGCAAAAATGCTAACTTATCCATGCATGTAAGAAAGACGAATAATTCATGCGTGTAAGAAAGCTGAATTATTGATGCGTGTAAGAAAGCTGAATTATTGATGCGTGTAAAAAAACGCTAAATTATCTATTCGTGTAAGAGAGCAAAATTATCCATGCATGTAGGAAAGCCGAATTATCCATGCGAGTAGAAAAAATAAATTATCCATGCGTGAAGAAAAAATAAATTATCCATGCGAGTAGAAAAAATAAATTATCCATGCGTGAGGGAAGCTAAATCATCCATGCTAGTAGGAAAGCTAAATCATCCATGCGTGAGGGAAGCTAAATCATCCATGCTAGTAGGAAAGCTAAATCATCCATGCTAGTAGGAAAGCTAAATCATCCATGCTAGTAGGAAAGCTAAATCATCCATGCTAGTAGGAAAGCTAAATCATCCATGCTAGTAGGAAAGCTAAATCATCCATGCTAGTAGGAAAGCTAAATCATCCATGCTTGTAGGAAAGCTAAATCATCCATGCTAGTAGGGAAGCTAAATCATCCATGCGTGTGTCAGTAAGGTAGCCAGTGACAGGTTGACATTGCATGTTATAAATGAACATTTTTTTTTTTTTCGAGCTTCAGAACTTCACACTTATGACAGACTTTATAATAATCTTTATTTCTTTTTTGCTACACTCAAACGACTTTATTTACCTAGTGAATTTTTTGGGGGGATCATGGTACTAGTATTACAGTAGTAGTAGTAGTAGTAGTAGTAGTAGAAGTAGAAGTAGTAGTAGTAGTAGAAGTAGTAGTATTAGTAGTAGTAGTAGTAGTAGTAGTAGTAGTAGTTGTTGTTGTTGTTGTTGTTGTTGTTGTTGTTGTTGACCCAGGTTTATCTGAAACGTGAACCCGGTGGACTGCAGGCTTGAGTTGATCTACAGTTTACCGTCCTCCTTTGGGGGGATAGGGAAGTAGTTAAGGGACCTTTGTATAGTCAGGCAGTTGAGCGATCTGGCTATATCAGTGCAACCACATGAAGGCCACCCTCCCCAACACCCTTTTGAAATACAGTAATTTGACACAACAGTCATTTACCTTAGCACTAAAAAGAAATCTTTCCTAAGTTACATAGATTGGTTTCAAGTTAGCAACAAAAAAATAAATGGGACCTCAGGGTGAAAGAATGGAAACTGCTAATGGAGACTAAGCCGTCCCGCAGAACAAGGGCTTGGAAAGAGGCACGCAGACAAGTACCACCCAGTGTGTGTGTGTGTGTGTGTGTGTGTGTGTGTGTGTGTGTGTGTGTGTGTAAAAAGAGGCCTTTACTGCATAACTACATATGATTCATTATAATGAATGTAATGCAAATAACACAACCAACCCATTCATTACGGTAACACATTACTATTATGATGATGATGACGATGATGATGATGATGATGATCCATCATCAATTATCAATCATCAATCATTAACATTATCACTATCATTATCATTATTATTATTATTATTATTATTATTATTATTATTATTATTATCATTACAGTATTATTATTATTATTATCATTATTATTATTATTATTATTATTATTATTATTGTTATTATTATTACTATTACTATTATTGTAATTATTTTCATCATCATCATTATTATTATCATTATTATCTTCATTATCATTATTATTAATATTATTATTATTATTATTTTCATCATCATTACGGTAGTGGAATTATGTTTTGTTTACTAGAAATCTCTCGTAGCAAAGAGTTTAACCAATTGCCTTTAACTTTGAATCCAGTGATGAATAATATATTTACTTATGCTACTGACAAACTCTAATTTAATTTGCCAAGGGATTCTTGTACTGTACTCGGAAACCTTCTGCTTTGTGAAAGCAACGAGACGTCTTTGTAAAATTTAGAGTTCAATGTTTTTTTTTAACTGTTGGTTTTTAATGTTTCGTTGGTTTAAGCGTTTTTTCGTTTTTATAGTTATTAATTTATTACATTTTATCTTCGTGTCTGTTTATATTCCCTCTTTCTTTTTCACTGTTGTGAGGCAGCGTATGACTGCCAGTTGTGCCGCCAGTTATATTACAGGTCAATCAGTAAGTCAATTTCTCGTGCTCAAGAGTTAATGAAAACTATATATAATTACCCTAGTTCGAAAAGTCTCTCCTAATATAAATAAAAATCATCTGAAGTTATCAAGAATGAAATGAAATAGGCTTCATCAAATTTCAAGATTTAATCTTCTGGATTACGATAACTATACCCTTTTCACCCTAACCTGGCTGATATTTTCGTCATTTTGTAGGTTATAAGGCGTAGGTCAGTGGAGGAAATCGGCAGTACAACAGCTCCACATCTTTTCTATAGCACTTCTTGACTAGCATCCTATATTAGTGTTATTCCGTTTTTACAACTTGTCATTTAAGATGCAAAAATGGTGATTTTAGGCCAGGTTAGAGTAGAAAAGTATATACTTGAACTTAGTGACAACTACTGCTGCTGATGAGATTAACAAGAGGGCCTGAGGTGGGATTCTCCATCATACAGTACAGCCCAGCCCGTGAACAGCCATCCAATAAAAACTCACCTGACAGTATCTCTTGTGCTTAGGGGACGGTTCAGTCTTCTGGTTTGGGTGTGGCAGTTGGAGGGGGAAACAGGAAATGAAAAACTGGTGCAAGGTAGACACTGACAACGCGCACTGAGCTATCGTTGTAATTTATGAGTAATTACCCTGCAGCGTGCATGAAAAGTGTTATATATGAATGCACCTGTACTGGGGTTCGATTCTTTGAATTATTATTATTTTTTTTTTCGGGAACAGCTAGAGGTACAGGCAGATGCACCCTCCTTTCGCGTCCTTCCTGCAAAACGTATATATATGTAACCTATGATTAGTGACCTTTATTGACTAAGATTTGTTTTGCGGGAGAAAGAGGCTTCGAAAGACTCTGTGTCCCTTGTTCTTTATCCTTCATGGGAAACCAAATCACAGTTATGGCACTGAGGAATGGAGGGGGGGACGCCTCCTTTATGCTAGTCAAGTCTTATACGTCTGTGAATATATATTTAGTGTTTTATATATCCTAATTGGTTGTAAAGTTGACTCATCTTGCTTGAACTGTATGGTTTGTGTGATCTGTGTGTCTGTATGAATTAATCTGTATATAACTCTCTCTCTCTCTCTCTCTCTCTCTCTCTCTCTCTCTCTCTCTCTCTCTCTCTCTCCTAGCTCTTCACTAACTTGAGCACCGCCACCACAGCGTCACCTACACAAAGGATGTCCCAGAACCTTTCTAGTCATCCTTTCTATCCTTTTTCCCTGTGTGTGTTTTTTTTTCCTTCTTCTCTGCTCTATTTCCATGCTCCATCTCCTTCCCCTTCCTTTCCCTACAGCCATCCCTGCAGCCTCTCTCTCTCCTTCCTTTAACTTCCCTTTCTCTTCCTCCTCCCTCTTCCTTTCCAAGGATTCTTCCTCTTCACCCAAACTCCACTCATCATTCGTCCATCTTCCACCTCGCTCTTTCCTCATTTCAACCCTTCATTTTCAGATGCTGACATGAATCTCAGTATTTTGCTTTGTTGCTAACTGACTTTAAAAGTTAGCGAACGAGTTGTAGGCAGGTAAGGGCCCGATTTTAATGTAGTAGTATTCTCAAATACATTTTTATCCAGTTTTAACCAGACTCGGTGAGACGGATAGAAGTAATCCAAGAGGTTAGCCTACTACTAACTGGAGCAATAATTCAATGGTCAGTGTCACATGGCAAGGTCAACTTAAATCTTTTGAACAGATTTAGATCAAAATTTGTGAAAGGACTGGGAGTATGGCAAAAACGAAGGTAATCGATTATGAAAACAAGGAAAGACCGAGGTTACAGAACAAGGTCAAATTTCGACTCGTGTGTGCCTGTCTTTACAGAGAACAAAAACAGTTCTCATCTGATTTGGACCAAACTTGGCGGAATGGTTGATGGTTGGCAACAGATTGACCTGTTGTTGTTGAGAAGAATGGGTCAAAGGTGAAGGTCGCATGTAGTGTCTCTTCGTCATCATCATCATCAGCAGCAGCAGCAGCAATTGCAAGTCCACTGCTGAACAAAGGCCTCCTTCAATCTTTTCCACGAATTTCTTGAGCGAGTCAATCTCTGCCACGTTTTGCCTGCAAACTTCTTTATCCCATCTCTCCACCTCTTGTGTGGAGTTATTCTGCAGCGCTTACAAGCTCGTGGAGTCCAGTCAGTCGGCCTCATGCTTCATCGGTTATCACTTATTCTTGCTGCATGGCCTGCCCACCTCCATTTCTGTTCTTTTACAACTTCTGTAATGTTTTTTACTTTAGACTACTCTCTTACCCAAGTTGAGCTTTTCCTGTCTTAAAAGTATTCCCAACACTGACCTTTCCATAGCTCTTTGAGAACGGATCAGCTGATTTTCCATCGATTTTGTTAGTTTCCAGGTATCACAACCGTGTGTCACTACTGGAATTATACAATCATTATATACTTTTAATTTCATTCATACTGGCAAGCCACTTTTCTTGATGTCTCTATGTTTACCGAAAGCTTTCCGTCCGATTGTAATTCGTCTTTTTATTTCGCTTTCATGGTCTTTCGTTAATGTTAGTATTTGCCCCAAATAATTGCACTCCTTGACTTCTTCAAGAATTTCTTCGTTTTTTCTGATGACGCTCTTTGGTGTATTTGGATTAAACATTAGTTTTACTCCGGTTCATCTTTAGCTCAACTCTGAAACTTTCTCTGTTCAGGTCATTTAACATTTCCTGCAGTGTCTCTACTGTTTCTGAGATTAGGACAATGTCATCTGCAAATCTTAAATGGTTTAAGTTTTCTCTGTCTATGTTAACTCCTTTGTTTTCCCAGTCTACAGTAGCTTTCTGAAAATACTTTCTAGGCATGCTGTAAATAATTTTCGTGAAACTGTATCTCCCTCATGCACGTCCTTCTCAATCTTAATTTTTTCCGAGTATTTATGTAGTATAACAGTGGCAGTTCCATCTTTATATATATTTTGGAGCAGTTTTACAATGATCTCATTTGTTCCTTGTTCTTGTAATGAATTTGTAATTGCTATATGCTCCACTGGGTCAGATGCCTTTTCATAATCAATAAAGCTTAAGCACAGTGGCATATTATTATAATCTGTGGTTTTCTCATTTAGCTAACCCATTGTGTGTATATGACCAGTAGTTGAATACCCGATTCGGAATCCTGCCTGCTCACACGGTTGCTTTTCTTTCAAATTTGTTGTTACTCTGTTCGTAAGGACGTTATTGAAACGTTGCTAATAACTGGCAATAAGCTAATGGGCCGGTAGTTGCTTATAACTTTTGAGTCCCTTTTTCTTGTAAAACAAAAAAACCCTTGTATTATACCATGTTTTTGAAATTTTCTTTTTACACGCCGAGTAATTAAGTGGGCGAGCCTGTTTCGTAATCTCTTCCTGCATCCGACAGCACATCTGCTACTACTCCATCTTCTCCTGGGGTCTTGCCTCTTTTCATACTTTTAAGAGAAATGTTTACTTCGTCTGCTGTTACCTCAGATATTTCACTTGTCAGCTGAGAAGTTAGCTGTTGGTATTATTAGCTTTGTAAACTCTCTCTCTCTCTCTCTCTCTCTCTCTCTCTCTCTCTCTCTCTCTCTCTCTCTCTCTCTCTCAAACTACTGATACCTTGAGGGTGAACTGTGATGGAGACGATTGTCGTCCATAAGGTTATCAGTATGTATATCTCCTCGTCAGTCTCTCACTCCCCATCCTCTCCACATGTCCAAACCACCTCAGTGTGTTTCTCCTAACGCTTCCTATCACATACATACATATATATATATATATATATATATATATATATATATATATATATATATATATATATATATATATATATATATATATACAGTATATATACAGTATATATATATCCAGACGCCTTTATCCCGTAAGGGGTGGCCACAAATAAATCGCCTCCATATCGCCCTGTTCCCCACCATTTCATTGCCCTGCTCCCAGCTCACACCCCCCTCTCTCATATACCTCTCCACTCTATTCCTCCATCTCATCCTTGGCCGTCTCCTCCACCTCACTCACGTACACTCTCCTCGTCAGTCTCTCACTCTCCATCCTCTCCACATGTCCAACCACCTCAGTGTGTTTCTCTTAACGCTTCCTATCACATCCACATCCACATCACAACGCTCCTTCACTTCGTTATTTGTCAGTCTGGCTCTCCAGATGACTCCACATGCCCCTCTCAAATAACTCATTTCCACTGTTCTCACTCTTGACTTCTGTCCCCCTAACAAGGTCCAAGCTTCACATCCATACATTAGGGTTGGTATCACAATACTGTCATGTAGTAGCTTTTTCACTTCCATGCTCACTTCCCTGTTTCTTATCACTGTTTTCAAGGAACCAGCAACCTTTCTTCCCTGTTGCACCCTTTCAAGCACCTCACCCTCTAAACTTCCATCCTTACTCATCACACTACCCAAGTTCTTGAACGTACTCACATTTTCCATATCCTCCTCATCCAGCCTCACTGTACATTCACTGACTTCTCTTCTCTCGAAGACCATAACTTTACTCTTCCTTACATTCACCTTTAGATTCCGTTTCTTACACACTCTCCCAAACTCATTCACCAAGCTTTGCAGCCATCTTTCGTCTTCACTTAACAGCACAGTATCATCTACAAACAACAGTACAGGTAGTTTCCAAACACTGCCCTCTCACCAGGGCATCTCCAACATCCACTGCCCTACCTTGTATCTCTTTTATAGCCCCGTCGATATACAGATTGGACAACCATGGAGACATGACACATCACTGTTTCAATCCAACCTTCAAATAGAAAAATTTACTTAGTTCACTATCCACACACACTGCAGCCGTAGCACCCTCATATATACTCTTCACGGCCTGCAAAAACTTCCCATCCACTTCATATGTTCTTAATACTTTCCACAATCCTTGTTTATCCACCTTGTCATAGTGCTTTCTCCAAATCCATGAAAGCCGCATACAACTTCATTCCCTTCTCTAGAAACTTTTCCACTAAAGATCTAAGAATAAATATCTGATCTACACAACCTCTTCCCCTCCTAAAACCTCCCTGTTCTTCTCCAGCTAATTCCCCTGTTATTTCCCTAACTCAGTCAATATGTGTCCTACCATATACTTTTCCTATTACACTAAGAAGACAAATGCCCCTGTGATTAACACACATTTCTTTTTCCCCTTTTCTTTTGTACAGGGGAATAATTATACCTGACTTACAGTCCTCCGTGACTCTGCCTTCCTCCCATGCCAATCTGCACATCTTCCACATCCATTCTACTACTATCTCTCCCCCATGCTTCAGCATTTCACCACACACTCCATCAATTCCTGGGGCTTTCCCCATTTTAACTTTCTTCATTGCTTCCACAACTTCCATCCTACTGATTTCTTCCTCTCTTCTCACATCCCTTCTTCTTCCAGCCGTTCCCCAGCCACTATACATGCATTACTTTCATTCTCTAAGTTCAACAATTCTTTAAAGCGTTCTCTTCATCTGCTCACTTTTTCTCCCTTCTCCGCTAGTAATCTACCATTTTTATATTTCACTCCCCAGTTAACTTCTTTGGCACCCTGTCTAACTTTCTTTACCTCTTTCCAGAAAATTTTCTTACATTCCCTCCACTTTACACTGAAGTTCCTTCCAAATTCTTCATCCACTCTCCTCTTACTCTCTCTTACTAATCTTTTCACTTCTCTCTTCCTCTCTACATATAACTCTCTCTTCCGTCTCTCAACTTCTTCCACGTCCCTGTTTCTCATCCTCTCTCTCTCTCTCTCTCTCTCTCTCTCTCTCTCTCTCTCTCTCTCTCTCTCTCTCTCTCTCTATACGATCTGGCCCATCTATCATTTCCCAGAGTTATACCCTTTCCTCCCTGGACATACTGTATATGGGGGGGAGGGGGGATTATGCCAAACTTGATGGAATGGTTCGAGGTACGGTAAAAAATGAAAAGATTACACTTTGAGAATAACCAATTAAATGTCACAGTTAAAAGGAAGAGGCAGCAGTCAAGGCTGCACGACAGGATCAATAGTTTCGATGTTTAAACTAATCTTCGCATGAGGGTTCAGGGTAAGGCAAGGATGGAGGGATTTGATTTTGAGAGAATCTACCAAAGGTCAAGGTCACCAGGCGCGATTTAATGTTCGACCCTATAATTCAAACAGTTCCACATGGACCAAATTTGATTGAAGGGTCAGTCGAGGATGAAGGAATTATGCGTTATGGATAACTGGTATAATGTCTTGGTCACAGAGCAAGGTTATCTCAGACAGTTTTGATCTGATATGGATCAACATTGTAGAAGTGTTCCTGGTCAGGCAAGAATGAAGGACCTCGATTTTGAAAGCAATCAGTCAAAGATCAGGGTTACAGGGCAAAGTCATGTGTATTTCCCTTAGTTTATCTTTAAGGCGCGGGTGTTGTAATCTGTGAGGACTCCTTCTTGTTTCTTGTCCTCCTTCCCTCCATTCATCTCTCCATTCTAACTCTCCTCCGCCCATCCTTCTATCTCTCTCCTCCTCTCCACCCTAGCCTTTCATATACTTAAGCACGGCCAGCACTGCGTCACCCAGATATGCCAAGGAGGCCAGGATACAGAAGCTGCCCAGGGCCTTGCCAGATGGCGCCTTATTCGTGATTTCCGCGAAGGGATGAGTCCAAGCATCGATGGCGATGGAACCGGCCGCAAGAAGGAACACGAACATGAGCGAATTATACACTGGTTCCTGTGGGGATAGAGGAGTTGGATAATACCAGTAGGATAGGTGGCATGTTTCTGAGAGGTTGTACTGTACATTGTAGACTGAGCACTGCTATATCCTTCATTAGTAGATATAACAGTAATCTTAACACATTTTACATACACTGAATACAGGAACATTAGGATATTATACACCGGTTCCTGTAGAGATGAATAAAAATTGCATAGCGATAGTGTGTATGTAATAGGTTTCATGCACGTTGTACTTTAAATTGTAGATAAAAAACTCCAATTATTAATCCTTTGTGGCGTATAAAACGTTTATCTTAACACATATTATCTTATCACATACTCTGAATACAAACTTAAATGCACTTGCTGATCTGAGCTTAATACCCTGTCAGGATGTTAGGCACTTTTCACCTTAACTTGGCCTAGGTCTTCGTACTTTTACAGTTTATTTCATGTAAATCAGTGCAAGAAGAAGACAGCACTGTGGTTCTGCGTCCTGTCCATGGCATTCTTTCGTGACTATACACTGCTTCATGTAGGTGGCAGAGAAACAGGAACAAAATGCTCATTCTATTTTCATCTTAGCTTGGGCAAGATTTTTGTCCTTTTGCAGTTTATTTCAGGTAGCTCAGTCGCAGAAAAAGACAACACTATGATTTTACAGCCTCTCCATGGCACTTCTTCGTGACTAGCATCATAATCTAGTGTTAATCTACTGATACAACTCAGCATTCAAGCTGGAGAGTTGACAGGTTTAGGTCAAATTAGAGATAATAATGTGAAAGAACAAACAAGCGCACTGTAAAGGGAAGGATAAAAGATAATATCATGGATAAAATCATAAGAGGGAAAATGAAGATTAATCCTGCAGAGGTAACTGAACCGTCTATTATTAGGAAAATTAAATTAAAACGGAATCTAGAGAAACAGCAGCATCAGTGAGATAACCTGGGTTCCAGTGGAAGAACAGTAGTAACAGTAACAGCAGTAGTAGTAGTAGTATAGTAGTAGTAGTAGTAGTAATAGTAGTAGTAGCAGCAGTAGTAGTAGTAGTAGTAGTAGTAGTAGTAATACCAGTAGTAGCAGCGGTAGTAGTAGTAGTAGTAGTAGTGTAGTGGTAATACTGGTTGCGGTGGTGATGTTAGTAGTAGTAGCTGCAACCCCACACTCATTGCAGCGTGAACCTGGTGGACTGTAGGCTAAGGTTGCCTTCCTGCCACAGTCCATCATCCTTGGGGGCATAGGGATGGAGTTGAGGGGCGTTTGTACAACTAGATAGGAAAGCCGACCGGTAATGTTGGTGCCACCAAGTGAAGATGTCCCGCTCTAGCACCAGTGGATGAAGAATATAATATTAGAAATATTTAAATAAAAAAAAAAAAAATGAAACAAAAGCATTGACGACTAGGAGCAAAACTGTTTTTGAGCAACCCTGGTCTATCTGGCCTAGCAGACTCATCAATCGAAGGCAAGCAACAGCCCTTCCAGGGCATCTCGTGCAGTGAACCGAAGCTCCCTTGCGGCAAACAACTCCTCCTCGTAATGAGGTGTGGGGAAGAATGTAGAGGTTTGGTTCCCGCATGGCCGCCGCATTTGCGTCTCTCCACCCAGTTAACAGGGGCACCATAGCAGGCTCCACTTCACCCAATTGTTTGGTTACTTGGTTACCACCCAGCTCAGTAACTGGTTTCCTAGGTTACAGGAAACCGTTAGGTTTTTCACTCAGTGTCGAGCCACTTGAAGTGGAAAAAAGAGTAATAAAAAGTGACAGGAAAGCTGAGAGAAGTAGGAAGAGATAACGACACGCCAACAAAAAGAATGATAAAAGTGAAGGCAGAAGTAGGTAGCACTACATTAGGTGAGTAGATGAGGGTCATCACCATCCATCGCTAGGATATAAGTAAAATAATCTGTTCGTAACAAGGGTAAAATAAGAATGGAAAAAGAGGAATGACATAAGAAAATTGAACACTGGCTCCGGAAGGGGTAGTTTGTTGGAGAATTAATTTGTCTTCCGACAGAAAAGTATGAATAAAGAATTAGAGAAATCTGTATGGATAGACATATAAGGGAATTGAAAGTAGACCCTGTGGGAATAGAAGTAAAACAACTTGGTTATAGCAAGGGTAAAACATTACGAGAGAGAGAGAGAGAGAGAGAGAGAGAGAGAGAGAGAGTGAGAGAGAGAGAGATGAGAAAAAGCCGGTGGCAAAACAATCCAGCGGTAGCAAAACACACACACACACACACACACACGGCATCGTCGGATGTGGACGTCTGTACCGGCGCTCCATACAAGCCACAGAGTTATACATATAGAGTGCGCCACCCTGGTTTCAAAGTGACGCAACCGGAAGTGGCTCAGCGGCCATATTTGGATGCCCAGTTTCACGCTCAATTCATAACAGGTAAGATGTTCTCGCTTCTCTGTGATCAGGAAATAAAATAGAATGGAAATATATTCAAGCACTGCATCAACTTCAAGAAGAGGAGGGCCTTCATTTAGGAAATAAACTCAGGGATATCCATCTTTCATGGCACACTCAAAAGATGAAAGTAAAACTTGCTGCGCAAACACTGAGTTCTAGTGTAGCTGATGCATTAATCTTCTGTCGGGATTCATTACATCTCCCACAGTTTAAGGATTGTCAGGGTACAGTTAAATTTCTGCAAATGGCGATAAACTTTTTGATGTAATGAACTCGAGAAACAAATTTGCTAGAGGAATGAAAGCAGCACTTCAACCTGAGACAGAAGTAGTTTCAATGTCATTCTTAGATCAAGCATTTGCTTATCTAATGACTATCACTAATTCTGATGACATCCTCATGTACAAAACTTTTAGAAAGACACCTTTCATTGGTTTTTTTGGCTGCCATTAAGAGTGTTCAGGCACTTTATAAACAGTTTGTAGGTGTAAATAAGCCACTCCAGTACTTTCTAACTTATAAGCTGTCACAGGATCACTTAGAACTCTTTTTCTGTGCAATTCGAGCATCTGGTGGCTTTCGAAATAACCCTTCTGCGTTAAACCTCATGGCAGCATACAAGAGACTCCTTCTGAGGCATGAAATAAAAACGTCAAACGGGAATGTCTCTGCACAAGACCTCACTGAAGTGCTCACATCTGCAACATCTAGCAGTGTCATGAAGAAAGCTTTAGAGGATAAAACTGAAGATATTATGATGGCAAGAAGATATGATATCATTCCTCGTAGTCCTGCCCAAGAAGATCATGATTATGTAGACTGTCCAAACTTTACAGATGTGTCAGATTATAAGGAAGCTGCAGTAGGTTACATTGCCGGATATGCAGTTAAAATGGTAAAGAGAAATATTTCATGTCCAGACTGCTTGTTTGCACTTACAGCAACAGAAATTAAGAACAATGATAAAAGTTGTGCATTGATACTGGTTAAGGACAAAGGCGGCTTGATAAAGCCCTCTATGAGTGCTGTGTCTGTCTGCAGATCCACAGAGAAAATATTTCAGAAAATGTTGAAAAGTCATGACAAAGAGCTACGTAACATTCCCAGAATTTCCTCTCTAGTTGCATATTCTGTATTGAAAGAGACTGGTAGCACTGCATTTAAAACACATAATTCCCATATGTTTGAATGTTCACCTGATAATAATCACATTTTTTCTCTTATTAAAGCAGTGGTGCTTGCATATTGCAAGATACGTTTGCATCATCTTGCAAAAGCAACCACTGCTAAAGTAAGAGGCTGTTATGTTAGGAAAACACTAACTAAGTTAGTATTATTTAAGAACCAGTAAGTGAGGGCACTCACCATCCACTCAATTAATGTAATGCTATTAATAAATTGGTATATGTTCGCTTCTAATCGTTGATTTTTGTGTATCCAAAGTAAAATGGTGCGTAGAGACAAGGTAAGGGGACCGGGAATAACTTTTCTTCTCACTTCATTCAGAGCGCAATAGTAATGGAGAAAAGGCTTAAAATAGCTAAAGTAATTATATTGATAACTGCTCTATCTATTTACATCAGGATATAATGCAAAAAAACACTCGGGAAAGGTTAGTATTTGTGAATTATGATGAGCTGTACGGGAAGGTCGGGACTCGGTAGAGTGGGCATCCTAAGATGGCCGCCGCGCCTGGCCCGCTAGCTTCACTTATCGCCCATACCACAACACAGGGACGCGCGCTCTATATGTATAACTCTGTGATACAAGCTCAACATGGCCAGAGGCATTACCTAAATAAGTATCTTTGAATGAGTCAAGCTCTGTACCAGGTTAGACTAAATGATTTTTCATTATTAAAAGGAAAAGAAATAATAAGTTTAAATAAGACTTTCAAACAACAAAGAACCACGATGCGTTGAGTCAGCTGGGTTTGTTTATACTACAGAAAGACCGGGAAAGCGTGCACACTGTAAGTACATACCCTGTTCATTTAGTATTACAAAATGGATACATACTTCAGTAAAACAAATTTGGAAAAGAAAAGGGATAAAAGTAAAAAGCAAAATGATGATTTCTACCAAGAACTGGTTGAAGTGGAGACTCACAATAGACTGGTTGAAAGTGTACACAAACTAGAAATGTCTTTCAAAAATGAAATTGATGAAATAAAGAAGCAAATGCACTTGCAAAAGGAAGAGATAGAAAAACTGGGAAAGGAGGCCAATAAGAAAGACACAACCATCAGTGAACTAACAGTGGAATTGAATACGCTTAGGAAGAAAGTGAGTGAAATGGGAAGTACAGTAGTTAATCACGAGAGTGTTATGGAAGAGTTAAAAAATGACACAGAGACAATTAGACAAGCAAGCAGTCTTATGGACCAGAACAGTGATATTGAGGAGAAGATAACACAGGTGAATGAAGCTGTGCAAAGCTACAAAAATGATGTAGAAATCACGTATGCTGAAATGGTGAAAGTAAAGAAAGACTTAGAAACAAGGGTGGAGGAAAAAAACATTAAAAAGGAAGTGAAAAGAATAATCCAAAACAATCCAAAGTTAGTCAGAGATTCAGTAGAAATAAATAAATCAATAGTAATCACTGGTATAGAAGAGGAAGAAATTAAAAACAAAATCACTAGAGACAAAAAGGAGATGGCAAATGTAATGAGCTTACTGAAAGAAGTATCAGAGGAAATCTGTAGTAAAGATATAGAGGAACACAAAAGGTTAGGGAAATACGAGAAAAGCAAGACAAGACCTCTAAAGGTGACTTTCCAGAGTGTAAACACTGTGGAGGAGATACTAAAAAATGCAAAAAATCTTATGGAAAAAGAGGAGTTCAAAAATGTATGGATAAAAAGATGTCTAACACAAGAGGAAATGGAATTACTGAAAGAGAAAAGGGAGGAAGCAAAAACAAAAAATGAGGGAAGATCAGAAGAGGACAAGAAGAAATTTTTTTACAAAGTAATAGGATTGCAGATACGAAAGTGGTACACAAACAGGATGGAAGAAAAAGAGGAAGTTAGTAGAACCATGTCATGACAAGTATATAAACAAGATGATAAAGTTGATATACTCAAATGTGGATGGAATGGTATCTAAATTACTAGAGATGAATGATTATGTCAGAGAAAATGAACCACAAATAATATGCCTAACTGAGACAAAATTAACACCAAGGATATCCAATGACATACTAAACTTAGAGGAATACAATATATGGAGAAGAGACAGAAATTTAAAAAAAGGAGGAGGAATTATAATATTAAATAAGAAAAATCTAAAAGTCAAGGAAATAAACCTAGATATACCATCACAAGTAGAACTGATTGCAGTAGAGATCGACACATCTGAAGGTAAAGTAATTGTAGCCAATTTGTATATGCCACCCAAATCAAACACATGGGAAAGAGACGAATATGAGGACCTAGCAGAGAGTACAATTCAGAGTATAAGATCCTTGCTACATAAAATGGAAGAGAAATCGGAAAGAATTATACTAACTGGGGATTTCAATACAAATATAAATTGGAATACTCTAGATATAAATAGCCAAGAAAGCTGCTGGGACCAAAAGCTCCTGGATCTCGTACAAGAGTTTTTCTTAACGCAACACGTGAGGGAAACCATTAGAAAAAGAGGACTTGATGTACCTTCAGTGCTAGATCTAATATTTACTAGGCAAGAAAATGACATTGACAGTTTAATATATCACCCTCCACTCGGCAAAAGCGATCATGCAGTACTAAATTATAACTTCAGGATAGCATATGACATAGTAAACAGCACTGACAGTTACAAAAAGAGACTAAACTATAAAAAGGGAAATTATCAAGACCTAAAGAAGTATTTCTTAGAAGTTGATTGGGAAAATGAGCTTAGAGGACAAGATTTAAATGCTGTATATAAAAAATTTTGTGAATTTTATGAAATAGGAGTCCAGAATTACATTCCACAGCACAAAGAAGCAGATAAGAAAATACAGAAATGGTTCAATACAGAATGTAAAAAATCAAAAGAAAGAAGAGATTTGTTGTGGAATAGATACAGAAGACACAATAGTGAAAGGGCATATAATAATTACAAACAGGCAAGAAACGACTATACAAGAATAAGGAGGGAAGCCCAAAAACAGTTTGAGGAGGATATAATAAATAAAAGTAGTGATCAACCAAAGCTGTTTTACAGCTATATCAGAAGCAAAACCAAAGTAAAAGATATAATACAATCCATCACGGACGAGGGAATCACTTATACACAAGAGAAAGATATTTGTGAAGCACTAAATAAGAATTTTCAATTAGTTTTTACAGAAGAAAAAAATTTTGAGAGGGACTATGTGGAACACGCATGTCCACACATACTACCAGATATACAAATAGCAGAAAAAGTAATACAAGAGGAGTTAAGTAGATTAGACAGAGGAAAAGCAAGTGGTCCTGATGAAATTTCATGTTGGGTGTTACGAGAATGTGCAAAGGAGTTAAGTAAACCACTATTTTTAATTTTCAAGAAATCTTTGAGTCAAGGGAAACTACCTGATATTTGGAAAAAAGCAAATATAGTCCCCTTATTCAAGAAAGGAAATAGACAAAATCCTCTCAACTACCGACCAGTATCACTGACTAGTGTTGTAAGCAAGGTATTAGAAAAACTTATTAGAAAAGCTTGGGTAAATCATCTAGAAAAACACAGTATGATAACAGAAAGACAGTTTGGTTTCAGAAAAGGAAAATCATGTGTTACTAATCTGTTGAGCTACTATGACAGAGTAACAAACACAATACAGGAAAGGGAAGGATGGGTGGACAGTATCTATTTAGATTTCAAGAAAGCTTTTGACACAGTACCACACCAAAGACTTTTATGGAAGCTGTACCATCAAGGAGGAATTCGAGGCAAACTGTTTTGTTGGATGCAAGACTTTCTCATAAAAAGAGAAATGAGGTCAGTATTAAGAGGAAACTACTCATCATGGAAAGAAGTGACTAGTGGAGTACCACAGGGTTCGGTGCTGGCACCAATCATGTTTTTAGTGTACATAAATGATATAAACAGTAACACTGGAAATGAGAGCTATCTGAATATGTTTGCAGATGATGCAAAAATGCAAAGGAGAATTACTAGCACAGACTCTTGTAGGGAGCTACAAGAAGAATTAAATAAACTTCATGAATGGAGTAGTACATGGCAAATGGAATTCAATGTGGACAAGTGTCATGTAATCAAGTTTGGTAAAAGTGGAAAAAGACCTGAATGGGATTATAAGTTAGGAAATAAAACCCTATACACATCAGAAAGAGAGAAAGACCTAGGTGTGATTATCAATAACAGACTATCTCCGGCTGACCACATCAGCGAGAAGGTACGGAACATGTATACACTGCTTGCAAATATGAGAATAGCATTCACATACATAAATGAAGACATGCTAAAAAGGATAATAACATCATTCATTAGACCAACCCTGGAATATGCATCAGTAGTCTGGAGTCCTCATCTCAAAAAGCATATAGACAAGATTGGAAAAAGTTCAAAGGGCCGCTACAAGATGGATACCAAGCTTAAGGGACCTAAGCTATGAAGAAAGACTAAATAAACTGAATCTACCAACACTACAGGAGAGAAGGAAAAGAGGTGACATGATAATGCTTTATAAGTGCATATCAGGAAAGGAGAAAATAGACATAAATGATTACTTAACATATGGAGAAGCATCAGCAAGAGGACACTGCAAAAAACTGCATAAGAAGAGAGGTGATAAAGACTTAAGGAAATTCAGTTTCCCAAACAGAGCAATTGATCAATGGAATGCACTACCGAATGAAATAGTGTGTGCCAAAACAATTCACAAATTTAAGGATATGTACGATAAATATGGTCTAAGACACGGGACAATACGAGCTTGACTCATTCCTGTAAAGATACAATTAGGTAAGAACAATTAGGTAAGAACACACACACACACACACACACACACACACACACACAGTTTTAATTCCGGATCCCGTGGGAGAAAAAAAATCTGCGGAATAAATAAACTCTCATACTGTTGGCAGGAATAAAATACAAAACAGCAATGGATCCAGGGGTGGGATACTCTAACGTATGTACGATCGAGTACCTGTCGTATCTGTGATATATATATATTTTTTTTTTCATGAAGACCTGGCGACATGGAAAGTTTCTACTCTTCTTTTTTGTCCTTCTATCCAAAACCGATAACAGCTATGGCAGCTTTCCTCTCGCAACCAGGAATGGTTTTTGGCGACAGAAGGAAAGACAGGGGAAGATTCTAACATCGCTGACCATCCTGCAAAAACTAATCTGAGATGCGACACGGATGCCATCATAAATACCATCTCTCCATCTTGAATGCTGGTCACGAATAAGTGCTACAGAAAGGATGCAGAACCATATCATTGTCTTTTTCCACCACCGAGCTACGAGAATAAGCTGCAGCAGGAAGAAAATGTGTGTCATATTAATGTGAAAGAAGTATAGTTGATGCAAGTACAAGACGTGACGCTAGTCACGAGTAAGTGGATGCAGAGCCTGCACATTATCTTTTTCCGTCACTAGGCTACTTGAAATAAGCTTCAGGAGGACGAAAATCAAGGCCAGGTTAATGTGAAAGAACCGTATTTTATTGTACTTACAAGTATAGTGTTCTGCACTTGGAGTTTTCCTGTGAGGTAGACGATGAGCAACAAGGGAGTCACCACCAAAGCCAACATTAAGGTTCCGAAGCCAAAGTATTCACTGTCTGTGGAGTGTAGAAATGTTGCTCCTGAACCTCTGTGTACACTCACAGCTATTATCACCAACACCTGTAGATATAATGAGGATTTATAGCAGTAGTCGAGGTAGTAGTAGTGGTAATAGTAGTAGTGGTAGTGGTGGTGGCAGTACTTATAGGAGTAACAAAGCGATGTTTTCTCTAAGTTCAACTGAGAAAAGAGCTGCCGGACACAACCCTGCCCCGTCCAACACGTCACGGCCGACCGCGATGGTTTTCAGAGGCTAATGAATTTTCAGCTATGTGAGATAGAGAAGAGATTCTTTCAGCAGGTAGTGGATACATTCAGTAAATTTAATTTTTAGCTACATTTACTTATGAGACAAAAGAAACCCCTTTGAATCCCAGTTTTCCAAGGGAATGTGCCGAGGGCTTCAGTTGGCATGGTCCGCTACGATATCGAATTTAAAAAAAAAACTTGTAACACTATGTTTCCTTGCATGAATTTTAACAATTAAATATCGAATATTACGCTCATAATTTTAGATGAACTTTCTTTTTATGTTTAGGAGGTGAAATCAGCAAGAGTGTGTGTGGGAGAGAGAAATCGTGAGAAAGTAAATATTTTAGCTTAATTATTCTTCTGTTATTGTTCAACTACCTCACCAGAAATGTTGAAAGTTTACATCAGTATGAAATTACGATGATAGGCGTATGTACAAACGCTCGCTCGCTCGTCACGGGTTCACAAAGTGCACTTTACTGGTATTAGTAGTAATAGTCGTAGTAGTAGTAGTAGCAGTCGTAGTAATACTAGTAGTGGTCGTAGTAGTTTAGTAGTAGTAGTAGTAGGCTAGTAGTAGTAGTAGATTTAGTAGCAGTAAAAGTAATGAAGAAGAAGAAGAAGTTTTAATAATAATAAAATATTGATAATAATAATAACAAAAACAACAAAATAATAATAATAATAATAATGATAACAACAACAGTAATAATAATAGAAATAATAATAATAATAATAATAATAATAATAATAATAAAATAATAATAATAATAATAATAATAATAATAAAATAATAATAATAATAATAATAAAATAATAATAATAATAATAATAATAATAATAATAATAATAATCACTTGAACATCATAAAATTGTCCAAGGACAATTTTCATAATGCAAAACTTCCCACAGCCATTGTCTACTAGAAGCCGAGCAATAAAAGGTCCTTATGGTCAAGGTCACTGAGCTTGTGCATGTCACCTTAGGTCAGCGTTTCTTAACCTGGGGTGCTAGCACCCCCAGAGGGTGCTGAAATCGATTTTAGGGGGTGCTGGAAAACGCTGCATTATATTTTTTCTTACTGGATTTGCTTACTATTGGCATCCTTGATTTTTTTTTCTTTTTGAGACAGTATAAAATAAACTGTCATGCAGTACTTCACTTTACTTTAACCCTGAAGTAGTGTAGCAACTGCAGTCCCAGTAACCAGATGTAGAGGGGTGCTGGAACACCTTATCACAAGGGGGGTGCTGAGGTCGGAAAACGTTAAGAAACGCTGCCTTAGGTCATCAAAGCCTACAAGTCCACCACGTTTGGTGGATCTAGCTTTAATCTTTCATGGAAAATTAGGTTACATCCGGAATATCTGGAAAAGTCCCAGTTTTTGACCCCAATAGATCTTAGAAGATAGTAGCCGATTGGAACCATTCCTTCTGCTTCTGTCCACCTTAAGGCTATGTTATTGTAAAATTCCTGTTTCCTAGCTGAAGCGGTTCTTGAGACAGCGTGGCTGACACACTTTTCGGTGTTTAGGATGATATCCGGGGATCCGGTTCATGGATTGCTACTATATTCAACCTAAGCAACTAAGCTGACCAAGTTTGAAGGCTCTAGGCCAAGTAGACGTTGAAATACTGCAATTATAGTGTAAGTATTAATAACTGACGAAGAGAGTGTATGTGAGTGAGGTGGAGAGGGGAAGAGGAAGGGGGAGGCCGAGGATGAGATGGAGGGATGGGGTGGAGAGGTATATGAGAGAGGGGTGTGTGAGTTGGGAGCAGGGCAGTGAAATGGCGGGGGACAGGGCTACTTGGAGGCGATTTGTTTGTGGCCACCCCAAACGGGATTGAAGCGTCTGGCAATAGATAGATAGATAGATTAATAATTAACATAATAATGTCAGGACTCCATATTATAATAATAAAAATCATAACAGATAACATGATAGATGTAGGAAGATAAATTATCATAATACAACTCATAATAGATAGCATAATAGACAGGAACACCAGTAACGCTAGGTGTGGGAACGGGAAATGTGTCAGCAAGAGTTAAGCAAAAGAATGCCAGAGGGCACCGGAAGCGCTACATACACACAGATAAACATCCCCACCTCATGTTTACGTTTATCATGATAAAAACATCCCAAAATTCTCAGGAACAGATAATGACCGCATTGATGTAACGTCTCTCATCAACCAATGTGAACAATTATTTGTTAACCCCTTAACCGCGGGTATTGTTTTGGTCTGACTGTCCTCTCCCGCGGGGGTTTCAGCCAAAGGTAAACAAACCTTTAAACCTTAATAACTCTGCACAGAATAAAGCTAGAGAAAAAAATAAGGTACCATTAGAAAGTACAAACCTTCAGCTTTCCATTGATGTAGGTTTCATGACTTTGTTGACTTTCACAGGGCGGGGAGAGCCGTTAGAAGTGAGGGGTGTGAAATAACTATTTTACGCCCCACACACCAGTACCAAATGCCAACCACTCTCTCATAATAGTAATATAAACATATATGAACACTGTACATACGATAAACACCCACTCTGTGTTCACTGAGGTAGGTAAAAGGCACTTCCCTGCGGCTGCACCCGCTCTTCACTGCGGCGGCACCCGCTCACTGACGTTTCCTGCGATCTTTTCATTCTTTCTAACTTCTAATATTATTTTACATATAATATGGGCAATGTACATTATATTTACACTGCACTTATTACTATATTGCGTCACTGGCGCATCACAGAATTACATAAGTGCCGCAGAATTACACAAGTGCCGCAGATTCTCTTATTACAATATCACTTATTATACTGGCCAATATTTACATTATTTTCTAGGCAAAATATCCCTTATTACTACATTATCCATTATACAATTATTGGCAAAGCACGTCACTGTCCCATCACTATATATCACTGTCACTTTCAGTATTTACTTAGAGAGTGGTACTCTGCAAAGCACGGAGTTACACATAGAGCGACTTGGCATTCAAGGCACTGGTGTGTGCTCATTTTTCTCGTCGTAGGCCTTCGTGTGGTGGTTGAACATACTCTGCAGCGGCCCTGTGACAACCTGCCGCCTGCTTTAGGAGGCAATTTCACAAGCTGGTGCCGGCTCATGTAATTGCGGCACTCAAGACGGTCAGGTTGTGTGTCAGAGTGTCGCCTCGGGATCAATGCCGTCACCTGACCAAATCGTTCAAGTAGCTGCTGCACGACAGTCTTGGAAAACTGTCTCAGTGATGGTTGCCTTATGCCCCCGACTTGTGTCTTGTAAAGAATGAAGGCATTGAGCATGCACATATCGAGCATGTGAAGGCAAGCCTTCCTGTACCATCGGGTGTTTCTCCTGAGACAGTCTATTTCGCCAATCATCATATCAGACTTATCAACGAGTCTCATATTTACATTATAATCAATGACGGCATCAGGCTTCATGATTGGCTCTCCCGTCCTGTAGCTGACCTTCCCAGTTCTCTTCATTTCCCCCTTGTGGATGGTGCTGATCATATTGACGACCTTCTTGTCATGCCACCTGATCGCAAGAAGCTTGTCTGACTTCTTCAGGTGAACATCTCCCCTGGATGATGATGATGCTTCGGGGAAACTAGGCCACTCTTTCCTATAGCTCCGTACAGTGCCAACAGTGCCAATGCCGTGTTCAGCAAGGTATTTGGAGAGTTTCGGTGCTGTGTAATAATTGTCTGTGTACAGCACATGATTACCACCAAAATACCTCTCAATCAGCACTTTTACAACGGAGCCAGAGAAGCCAAGGGGTCTTTCCTGTTCACATCCATTGTGCTAGCCGAGTAAATGACAAAATCCAGTATATACCCCGTCTCACAGTCACACAGCACAAAGAACTTTATCCCAAAGCGGTGGCGTTTGCTGGGGATGTACTGCATGAATTTGAGACGTCCTCTGAACAATACCAGGGACTCGTCTATGACGACTTTCTGCATAGGCCTGAAAAATCGCATAAATCGATCCCTAATCCTGTTGAGAAAATCCCTCACTTTCCACAAAGGGTCAGTTTGGGACGGGTTGTCATTGTCAGCGAAGTGCAGGTATCCAAGCAGCTGTCGGAACCGATCCCGTGACATATACTTCCCGAATATTGGGATAGTAGTTATGTCATCCACGAGCCAGTACTCCTCCAACTCATGTCTCTTTATATGGGGCATCAAAAACATGAGTGCAAAAAAAACATACAGCTCTCTGATCCTGACAGGCAACCACGACACTTGCTTTGGTGAGCCAATAGGTCCCAGCCCTTCTGCTGCACACTGAGTTGCATACCTATTGGTCTCATCGCTGACATGCTGCACAATTTCATCATCAAGGAAGGCCAGGAAGTAATCAACAAACTCATCACCTGCGTTGCATGGGAAGGCAGGCTGTATTCCAGCATTTGTCATATCAAACGGTGGATTGTGTGGCTGGAAATCTCCACCGTCAGACCAAACAAATGCATCCACTTGCCCTGTGCGTGGTTCAGTGGCAGGGGCAGGTTGCATTCCACTCATTTCCCCGTGAGAAGGAGCTGATGTAGAGGCAATGGGTGAGGCAGGAGGTGAGGCAGGAGGCAAGCGGGAGGTGGGTGAGGCAGGAGGCAACGGGGAGGGGGTGAGTGCGGGGGGCAGTGAGTGGGGGTGGCGCGGGTGAGGGAACTGAGCGGGGGCCGGCGGGGGGGTTTCTGACCTGGTGCGTGGTGAAACTTGACCCTTTCTACCCCGCTTATCACCTCGCTTATTGCCTCGCTTATCGCCCAGCTTTGCCCTCCAACTGCCACGCATCCCCTTTGTTCTAGGCCTGCCTGCACGGCCTGCACGGCCTGCCTTCCCTCGCTTTGCAGGCTTTGGTAATTCGTACTCCTCAGATGATGTAGACTGAGGAGAGGGCACGACAGATGATGATGATGATGATGTGAGGGCAATTGGGCTAGGGGAACGGGAAATTGTTGGGAAATGCGTACTAGGGCCTGGTGTGGGAGACGTGAGCCTGCGCTTCCCCCCCGTCCCCCGGGCAATCCCCGATTTGCCCATCGGCGCCTTTCCTTTCCCAGAGTAAGTTGGGGGTGGTGGGGGGGAATCAACACGATCACTTTCATCACTGTCATTATCAATTGAAAATGGTTCACCACCAATCACTGCCAAATCATCACTGCTTGCTGTGAGTGTGTCACTTTCACTGCCACAATCAAGAGTAGTACTTACAGTTTTGTCCAGCTCAGTTCTAATTTCAGGAGTGCTCAACCCCTTCTGCCTCGCCGTCGGCAGTTCCTTTACTGGTGTAGAGGTAGAGGGAACACTAGCACTAATCATTGTAGAGGAGGAAGCGAGCGACGATGAGTCGGGACGGAGCGCCATTATCACGCACAGAGCTGGACAGATACTGACTGACGCGGGTCAGGGCAGGGGTGGGGGGGGGCCCCTCGGGGTTGGAGGAGGGAGGTGTGGGATGGCTGGCGTGAAAGAACTCGACAGCTACTCTTGCGTGAGAATATTTGCGCGCCGGGAAAACGCGCGGTGTTCAAAATATTCACGATCATTCCAGAATGCCACCCGCGGTTTGGTCCAGTTTTGTCGCCGTCATTCTGGAATGACACCCGCGGTTAAAGGGTTAAGAGGCATGTAACAGATGAACAGAAGACAAATAATGTAGGATTCTGGAAAGATTAATCAAGATAATAATGCTCCTCTAAGAATTGCTCCTCTTCTAAGAGCTAGTATAGGGGAAGTTATAATGGAGGATGAGTCGTTAATGTTTCTGAATCTAGCTAAGTTAAATTCTCCGGTTATAGAGTAAAAAATTAAGCGGAAAGTGTAACATACTGTTAATATGGTAGAATATAGCAATATTTTCCTCCTAGATTAATCAAGAAAGATGTTCGGCAGGTGATTTGCTCAGGTCAGACAAGCTTCTTCGAGCAAAGACATATGATGAGTTTAAAGCAGAATTCCTGAAAAAATTCTCTGGAGGTATAAACTTTTTGTCAGGCATAATCCCAGAATTATATAAGAATGTGGACCTTGTAAGACAACACACAACAAATCCAGTATTGAGTGAAATAACAGCGGATGTTTCCACAATTAAAAGAACATTATTAGCTACTTTAGAAAACTCAAACAGGATAACAGATGATGGAAAAATCTCACCAGTGCTTGTCGTGGACAATATTGGTTATGTAGCTGCCTTGTGTAAGTTACCTGATAGGATCCTAAAAATAGCTAAGACGATTCTTTACACCCCAGGAATGTGTTTGCTAGATTTTATGAACGTGGTAGAGATGAACTGTAGCAAAGCAGGGGTGACTGAAACAGTCAAATTCTACTAAAATTAGAATGACAGACGCAGTATCAGCTACAACCAACCAGAACAAAGAACAAAGTCTATCGCGACCCGAAAACAGACAGAACAAACGACCACACATTTCGAGGCAGCGTTTTCGAACACCAGGCCACAGGCAGTCACAAAAGTTTTGCGCGCAGTCCGAGCAGAAGCCACGCCACAGATACCACTAATTATTGGAAATCATACTACACATGAAGGTACCCTACTATTGATTCCAGAGACAGTGGAACAGTGTTTTTCGGCAATAACTTTTTATCAAAGCTTTGGATTACGATGATATTTTACCAGGGTATGTTTCTGACCCTGACCTAACTGGCGTCAGTATGGTTTATTACCAAATTTGGAGACTTAAGGCACGTATAAGAGGAAAATAAGCATGTGAGGCGACTGTTTTACCCATTGCTGGAGCGAGGCTAGTGGGAAAATGCCCCGCCCCTTCACTCATATTGTGACGTCACTTTGATGTTGTCCATATAGACACCGCCCCCTAATCATCGTATGGGTGAAATATTGGAAAGGGTGGTGTCTGCTTTGGTAGACGGAAAATGTTGCATATATTTGAAAAATGAGCCCGGTATTTTCGTATAGGCCTATAAGAACTCCATTTTTAACACAGGGATGTGAATTATTGTAATGTTATCATCATATATGGAAATACCATCCACTTGAGGTGTACAACTCCCTATATCCCCTGATTGAAGTACACTTTCAACATTACAAATATGTAAGTGACGAAACGTATCATATATACAGGTGTAAGTAACATGATAGCCTTACATGCACACATGACGTGGTTACCTCGCCCAGGGACTGGATACTCAAAAATTCACAATGGTTGTATTTTACGAATGTGTGTTCGTATCCTTGTATTTTTAGCATTGCTATGGCTTTTCATTCTCACTCCGAAGCAATGCATTATTTCCATACCTTGATTCATTTTCTGTTCGAGTCAGTGTGACTTATAACGAAGGCCATGAGCTGACGTTTTCGGACAGAGTCCTGCCTTACTAGTATCGTAATATCTGGAGCAGCCGGGTGGGCCGTGCCTACATAACGTCATAACTATACGTCACGCTAGCCTCGCACGAGCGATGGCTCATTCTGTTGCCTCGCATGCTTATTTTACTCTTATAAGTGCCTTAAGTCTCCACAGTTGGTAATAATCCATACTGACGCCAGTTAGGTCGGGGTCTGAAACATACCCTAGTAAAATATTATCGTAATCCAACGCTTTGATAACAAGTTATTGCCGAAAACCAGTGTTCCACTGCCTCTGAAACCCATAGTAAGGAAACCTAAATCCTTGTGCCAATTATAAATGACCTCGGCCAGTTTTTTAAGGCAATATGCTCATTTCTATTCTAAAAACTGCATATTTGAAATTGAAATAACCCATAAACTAATTGAGATACAGCTTTTTTTTTTAAATCCTATGATAAAAATGTTTTTTAAATAATTTTACCTAAATATTTGCCATCTGATTGTGGCTACACAGCAAAAATGGGTAACTAGTAATTATTATTAATTATAATAATTGTAGTAGTTGTAGCAGAAGTAGTAATGGTAGTCATATCACACATCACCTGCTGCAACACCATCACACACACTGCCCCTATACTACACACTACACCATTCTCACTCCTACCACACAATACCTGAAGGCTCAGTATCACTAAACGAGGCAAAGCTCCCTTGGCCACAAACTAAACAGAGTTGCCAGTGCTCACCTGAAACTCAGTCGACATTCGTCACCACTTCCTGGCTCACACAGTCACATAATTTCTAAAATGCAGATAGTGCCACAGGAGGCACCCCAACACCCCCACAAGGAGCCCATAGAGGAGCAATGACAGTGCGCCGGGACTCAGAGCAACAACGGCAAAAGTCCGCCTGGGCCGCGCGCCCCTATGACCCAGAGCTCGCCCGCCGCCACCATAGCAGGAAAACCAGACTACCTTCCGGGCGAGCCTTCTCCAACCAGCTTCAGGGTGAAGCTTTTTCTCCAGCTCCTGCCAGCACCCCTGAGATGGCCCGTAGCCGCTCAACCCTCCTGAAGGAGATGGCCTGTAGCTGCTCTGAGGGAAATAAAGAGATGGCCTGTAGCCACTCTGAGGGAAATAAGGAGATGGCCTGTAGCCACTCCCGCCTTCGTCAGGAGATGGCCTGTAGCCACTCTGAAGGTGTCTTCCTCGAGACGGCCTGTAGCCGCTCAACCCTCCTGAAGGAGACGGCCTGTAGCTGCTCTGAGGGGAATCAGGATTTTTTTTTTTTTTTATGTGCTCGACTCTGGGCATAGGCTTCACAGCCTGCTTCCAAGGCCCAGTAGTCCTCCTTCATACTATACACCTCTACATGTCAACACTTCGGCGCTAACACCCACCGTCCATATTGAATACATGCTAGGGCTGTCTCATACAAGACTGGTGTATTGGTATTAGCGGGGGTATTTTTACAACATGTTGGCGGGTCTTCTGGTAGATCAGTAAAGCCTGTTTTTATTCAGTTTACATCCTTAAACTGTTCCCTGCCCCAGCAGGGATTTGAACCTGGGTCCGGTAGGACTGCAGGCCACCTCTCTACCAACTGAGTTACCGCCTTCATCAGGAGATGGCCTGTAGCCACTCCAAAGGTGCCCTTGGGTCTACTGGTAGCTGCTCCCTACCCCAGGCCATGGTCAGGAGCTGGGCCTCAACGACAGCCGATAACTGCGCCCCTAGAAGGCCACGGCCAGTAGCCAGGCCCTACAGCAGGAGACAGCCTGTAGCCGCTCCTCCATCAGAAGCTGACGCCTGTTCTCCGATCCACGACCCAGAGGGAGTCCCGGGCCTAGAATAGTACTGGAGAGGCCCCGTGGTCTCCCCCAGCCTCTGCTTCCTGTAAATGGCTCTGGAAAAGGCCCACCTGACGGACCCCAACGCAGACCGGTGCCGCAGCCCCTTCCTGATGCCGCCACCAAGCACCAGGGACCATAGCCCTTGGGAACCTCAGACCACCCCCAGGACTCCCAGGCAGTAACTCCCCACACCCCGATGCCGGAGATCTTCGTCCTCCATCAGGAGCCTGAGCGAAAGGTTCAGGCAGTTATTCGGCCCCAGCCCTGAGGACCATACTCCTGCCCCAGCCCCGAGAGCCTGGGCCCCTTCATCAACCACAGTCCCGGACGAGAGGGGACGACCCTGTTCGTGATCCCATAGCCTCTGGATGTAGAGGCCCCCGGCGGAACCCAGCCCTGTCAGTAGTAAAGATGTGACACTTCCGCCCCCTTTTACCAGACCGCCACGACACCCGGATCCGAAAGGAGTGACAGTGATAGTACAGTGTCTGTGACCTAGTAACATAGAGGCAGAACATTGAACTAACCCTCTAGTGGAAGTCGGTGATAATACCAAAGTGGTGGAGTGAGTAACAGTGACAGTGTAACTGCAAATATGGCCACCCAGTGAGAATTGGGTCTGTCAGAGTGAATACACGACCACCAGAAAATACTTCCTAATACTAAGATCATATCCAGACCCAAGTGCCAAAGAAACACTTACCAAGAAGGAACAATATTAGTGACTCCACGAATATAGAAAACCCAGACTTCCTATAATTAATAATACTCTGCCTCCAGAGCTATTCACTTTGATCCGAGCAATATCCTGCGCAATACTGTTAACCCATATCTAGATATAAGAGTTATAATTGTCCAATGTATCTGTATCAGTGACATCTACTCGTTCCCCTGTCCAACTTAGTAATACACGTGTAAGGTTGTTGCCTTGAGTTTTTGTGTCCTACCTCTCTCCTATTTGTCTAAGCTCCGGTCTAGAAAGAGAGTCCCGCTACACACTAGGCGTTTACAGGACAGGAAGCCGGCCCTTAAAACTAGCATTACACTGGTGGACAGCAGTGGTTCTTGACCCGGGCATACGAGAGGGGTAATCAGGAAATACTGGAAAAATGGGAACCAAACCGCATGTGCAATTACCTAAGTTCGACCCCAAACAGTATGATGTTCACACATACCTGGCAATTGTTAAACCTTTGTTAGATATCGGTTTCAAGGATGACAAGCAGAAAATTACGATCACACTCCCAGTGCTGGACAAAGCGGCAGCTAATAATACCCAAGATCGTCCTGGGGCTCACCTGGCAGAATTTCAAGAAATTCATGATCCAAGCCATCTCCCCATCACTAGGTAAAGTGGTGGCACAGTCCCAACTAGATAGTTTAACTCTCAATGGCAACTTAGATGATACTTTAATCCAGGCGAGATGCCTGGTCACTGCTGCCTACCCGGAGGCAGATGATGAAACCCGGGAGCAATACACCTTTAATACTCCTCTGAGAGTGCTCCCCAGCACTGTCAAAGAGCACTTTATGATCCATGACCAGACTGGAGACATGGATAAGGACGTTCAACAGATATGTCGCCTCCTGATCTCCCACCCTGCACCCCAACAAATCAACATCGTAAGGAAGTTTCCCACAAAGATTCCGGCTCCCCCAGTCAAGCCACATCCACCTATGCCCTGTACCAGCCCCACCTCAGCACCCAGCCCGCCTAGGGCACACCCCACCCACCAGCGCCCCAGCTACAGAGAGAACTCCAACCTCATCTTAGTGAACCACTGGGAATTCTCCACGTGCAGCTCCAAGTGCCCACTGCACGATATTAGAAATCAATTAAAAGCTGCATGACAGAAAGCTACCACCCCAGGCCAACACAAAGTTTCCTCTCTAGAGGATGAGGTAACAGAGGACGAACCCGCACCAGTAGAGGAGACCGACCCTGGGGAACAAGAGTCAGAGCAAGAAAAAGGAGGCCCCAGACAGTTGGATTTTAAGGACCGCCCCCGCACCTTCCCACGGTGGCGGGGGCCATTTCCCCCAAATACCGCCCCCCAGTTTACCACAAGATGAAGCTGAACGGGGTGAAAGCCAGACTTCTGATCGATACAGGAGCGGCCAGATCCTGCCTGTATAGCCACTACTTCTCCCGTCACAAATCGACCTTTGGCCCGTTGCGCCAAACGGCTACTCACCTTATGGATGTGGTGATGGCCCCATGCTTTCATGGTGGGGGGGAATTGTGATGGTGGAGGAAATGGCAGCAGGAAAAGAAGGGGGGGAGGGGTCAGTGGGGGCAGAGGGGGAGGGAGAGGAGGAGGGGGAGCAGAGTCTTCCAGTCGGGGCCGTGGCGTGCAGGTGCAGACGGCCCAAGGGGGGGGGGAGGGTGATCTACAGAACTGGAGCTGTCTGTTGCAGCAATCGATGGTGGCTCCTAACTTCCGCAACAAGTCCAACCCCAGGTATCCGTGGTAAGTGTGGCAGGAAGAGTCGAATATTATGAATTGATGCTGGGTTGACACTGGTTGATGGGTGTTGACTCTCAGGGCCCGTGTTTCCCCACAGATAGGCAGGGGTGCCCCTCAACCGGCCCTCCGGCACCTCTGTCCTGTTCTCCCCACTCCTGCCCCTCGGAACCCTCTCGGCCTGCCTTCTGCCCCCAACTTTCCTTCCCCCGCATCACACAGCAGTCCGGATTGCCAACCTCGCCCCTTCGCCCCTCACCCTCCCTAAAAGGCTTGTAATTGGAGAGATGGAGGAGGCCGAGCCCTGCACCCCCTCCCCCTCCCACTTCCCTGTCCCCCTGCCCCCTATCCCCAACCATCTCTCCACTCACCAATCAGACACCCTCTGCTGCCTACTCCTGGATTTCCAGGATCTGTTTGCGGTGGGACCAGCCGACATCGGACACACCACCCACCTGACTCACGAGATTCATACGACGGGCCCACTGATTCAACAGCCATCCCAGCGGAAGAACCCCAAGCAGCGGGAAGAGGAAGACCGCCAGGTACAGGAGATGATCGAAGGCGGAGTTGTCTCCCCCTCCACCAGCCCCTGGTCCTCCCCCGTCATCCTTGTTAAGAAAAAGGATTGCACGATGCGGTTCTGCATCGACTACCGCCGGCTTAAGAACATAACCACCAAGGATGCCACTCCACTCCTGCGTATAGATGACTCCCTGGATTCCCTATATGGTGCCTCCTGGTTCTCTACCCTCGACTTCCAGTCAGGATATTGGTAGGTCCCGGTGCGCCAGGAGGACAGAGGTAAAACCACTTTCTCGACCAGCAACGGGCAACATTATGAGTTCAATGTTTTACCTTTCGGCCTCTGTAATGCCCCTGCCACTTTCTCCAGGTTAATGGAATCAGTCCTCAGTAGCCTCACATGGGAGATCTGTCTCGCGTACTTGGATGACGTCATAGTTTTCAGCCAGACCTGGGCCGACCACCTGCAGTGCCTCCGCTGGGTTTTCACCAAGATCCGACAGGCAGGCCTCAAACTCTGGCCCACCAAGTGCGTCCTGGCCGCCAGAACCATCTCATTCCTGGGGCATGTCATCTCCCAGGCTAGCATATCTCCCGACCCAGGCAAACTCAGCACCATCGCGGACATACCCCCACCACAAGACATTCACGGGATCCGGGCCTTCCTCGGCCTGATGTCCTACTACCGCCGATTTGTGAAGGGGTTCGCCCACATTGCCAAACCACTCCACGACCTGACCTGTAAGGGGGAACCGTTCCTCTGGACGGAGGAGAGATGAGCTGCCTTCCAACAGCTTAGGCTCGTTTCCGCCCCCATCGTGCCCTTTCCCGACTATGCCCTCCCATTCCGGCTCTATACAGATGTCTCCCTGATTGCTATCGGCACTGTGCTAGCGCAAGTCCAAGAGGGCCACGAGCACATCATCGCCTGCGCCATCCATACCCTAAATCAGGCAGAGCAGAATTATGCCGCCACCAAGAGAGAGTGCCTAGGCATCATCTGGGCACTTGAGCGCTTCTGAGCATACCTCTCTGGGACCCAAGTCACCATCATCACTGATCACAAGTCCCCCCATTGTTTGCGGCAGTCTGACACCCACAATGCCCAGCTCATCCAATGGTATGAAACCCTGGAGGAATTCAACTATGAAATCTCGTACTGCCCCAGCAAACTCCATACCAACGGGGACGCCCTCTCTCGGCTCCCCATCCACGCCGTCCAGCCAGAGCCAGACCTCCTCCAGCAGTGGCATCGCAAAGAGTGACCCCCCTGGATCCCTCAGCACCTTTTCAAGAAACTGTATTGCCAGGGCGACCACCTACTTACCCCATCAGGGCATATCCTCCTAGCCCCTGACACTGCCCTTGATGCCCTACAACACCTGCAGACCCACAACGGCATTCACCTGGGCACAAAAAAGCTACTGCAGGTCTTTAATGACACCTACTGGGCGCCAAATCCTTCCGCCCTTGCCAAGGAAATTATCCAAACCTGCCGTGCGTGCACCCTCGGTAAAGACATCACCCTTACTGCAGATCCGTCAGGCCATATTACTGCCCACAAGCCTTGGCAGTTGTTGGCGTTCGACGTCGTGGGACCCATACCTCCAAAATCAGGCTATATTTACGTGATCACTTTCATCGACATGTACTCCAAATTCGTCGTGGCCTGCCAATCAAAGGAACACCACGCTGTCACAGTGGCCGACGCCCTCCTTTGATATGTATTCATCTACTTTGGCATCCTGCAAGCGATCCAGTCAGATAATGCACCCGAGTTCACCAGTAAGTTCTGGGAGGAGCTGGCCCATATCTTCGGTTATAACATCTCCCTCTCATCCCCTTACTGGCCCCAAGGAAATGCCATATGCAAGCGCAACCATCGCACACTGATGAATCAGCTCCGTACCCAGATAGAAGCTACCAAAAATGATGACTGGCCCACCCATGTAAAAACTGTGGAATGGGGCATCAACTCCTGCCCCCGAGAGGATGGAATTTCACCCTATGAGCGAGTGTTCGGGGAAACACCCCTCCTCCTGCCCCTTCGGCAGCATTTGCAGCCCCCACCTCAACCCCCACAACAGACCCGTTACACCACCTCAAACGCCGCCTGACCCACCTCCAAAACAACCTGGACCTCAGCCCCGACACTGCCTCCAACCCCTATAGGCCAGGTGACACGGTTATGATAGCCCAGCTCCCCACCCCCCACAAGCTAGCACAGCGTGTCACGAGACCCCACACCATCATCCACGCACCTAACTCCCATCAGGTAACTGTTGAGTACCATGACACTCCCCGCACCCTCCAAAACCAGCATGTGCTCCCCTTTCGCACTTCTGCCCCCACCGCCCCGACCCCACGCCCTGTCCCACCCTCTACCCTTGTGCCATCCCCCTCTACCACCTACAACTGCTACATTTCCTCCTCCCCCTCTCTCTCTCCCTCCCTCCCCCTCCCCCGCTGCCTCCACCTCACCTTCCATCATGCCGCATCACACCTCACCTGACAACCCACTGACACCACCAACACCCCGCTGCTCCCCCACTTCCTCACTACCTGCCACCTCCTCTCCCATGCCCAGACCTGCATGTCCTGTTCACACCCCCACACCCCCTATGCCCACCATGTCCCTGCCCCAGTCACCGCCCACCACTGCCCCCACAACTCCCAGCCCACCACCTGCACGCGCCCCCAACTCCACCTGCACCGCCCACGCCTCCATGACACCACCACCCACTCACCCCATACCCCGCTCCTCACACCGTGCCGCCCTCACCTCTGCTGCCCTACGGCCGCCCTCGCGTGCCCCATGCACCTCACACACACACCAACCCTGCACACCCAAACCCACCCTCAAAACAACCATCATATGCTCCGGGTGCCTTTCCCTCCCACCCGCCCGATACACCCACTCTCCCACCCCACCCACCTCATCGCAAAATCACACCCCTACCCCTGCCCTAAATCATCTCACACTCATGATACACCAAGCACAAATCCCAGCTACCTACACCCCCCAGAGACATCACGCTGCATCTCCCCAGCTAAAACCCCACATTCACCATCCATCTCCAGCATTCAACACATCCCTGCACCAAGGACAACAACCAGCGCCATGAAGATTCGACGAGCTGTATGGGCGCCGCTCCTTGGACGGAAAGAACAAGCCCAAGGACCTCACTACCCCCTACAACTCCTCCGCTCCTCCACCGACTCATCCACCCTCTTCCTCACCTGCGATGAACAACAAGATGAAAACTCCACCACCACAGCCTGGCACGCCCTCCTCCAACACCTACAGCCAGTCTACACCATCTATGACACCAAAGTTTACCACCTCCAGTCACAGGGACGTGGCTTTTTGCCAGCAGACGGTGGTAAAATGCAATATACTGTAGTGCCACAGGAGGCGTCCCGACACCCCAACAAGGAGTCCATAGAGGAGCAACGACAGCGTGCTGGGACTCGTGGCAACAACAGCATAAGTCTGCCCGGGCCGTGCGCCCCAATGACCCAGAGCTCGCCCGCCGCCACCATAGCAGGAATACCAGACTACCTTCCGGGCAAGCCTTCCCCAACCAGCTTCGGGGTGGAGCCGTTTCTTCAGCTCCTGCCAGCACCCCTGAGATGGCCTGTAGCCGCTCAACCCTCCTGAAGGAGACGGCCTGTAGCCGCTCCAAAGGTGCCCTTGGGTTTGCTGGTAGCTGCTCCCTCCACCAGGCCACTGCCAGGAGCTGGGCCTCAGCAACGGCTGGTAGCTGCGCCCCTAGGAGGCCACAGCCAGTAGCCAGGCCCTACGGCAGGAGATGGCCTGTAGCCGCTCCTCCATCAGAAGCTGATGCCTGTTCTCCAATCCATGACCAAGAGGGAGTCCTGGGCCTAGAAGAGTACCGGAGAGACCCCGTGGTCTCCCCCGGCCTCTGCTCCCTGCAACCAGCTCTGGGGAATTCCCACCTAACGGACCCCGACGCAGGCTGGTGCCGCAGCCCCTTCTTGACGGTGCCGCCAAGCACCGGGGACCACAGCCCTCGGAAACCCCAGATCACCCCCAGGACTCCCGGGCGGGAACTCCCCGCACCCTGACGCCGGAGATCTTCGTCCTCCATTACGAGCCTGAGCGAAAGGTTCAGGCAGTTATTCGGTCCCAGCCCTGAGGGCCATACTCCTGCCCCAGCCCCGAGAGCGTGGGCCCCTTCGCCACCCACAGCCCCGGAGGAAAGAGGACGTCCCTGTGCGTGATCCCGTAGCCTCTGGATGTAGAGGCCCCCAGTGGAACCCAGCCCTGTCAGTAGTAAAGCTGTGACACCTCCTCCCCCTTTTACCTGACCGCCATGACACCCGGATCCGAAAGGAGTGACGGTGATAGTACAGTGTCTGTGACCTAGTAACATAGAGGCAGAACAGTGAACTAACCCTCTAATGGAAGTCGGTGATAATACCAAAGTGGTGGAGTGAGTAACGGTGACAGTGTAACCGCAAATATGGCCACCCAGTGAGAGTTGGGTCTCTCAGAGTGAATGCGCGACCACCAGAAAATACCTCCTAATAATAAGACCATATCCAGACCCCAGTGCCAAAGAAAAACTTACCAACAAGGAACAATATTAGCGACTCCACGAATATTGAAAACCCAGACTTCCTATAATTAATAATACTCTGCCTCCAGTGCTATTCACTTTGATCCGAGCAATATCCTGTGCGATACTGATAACCCATATCTAGACATAAGAGTTATAATTGTCCAGTGTATCTGTATCTGTGACATCCACTCATTCCCCTGTCCAACTTAGTAATACACGTGTAAGGTTGTTGCCTTGAGTTTTTGTGTCCTGCCTCTCTCCTATTTGTCTAAGCTCCGGTCTAGAAAGAGAGCCCTGCTACACACTAGGCGTTTACGAGACGAGAAGCCAGCCTAGCAATACACTTTCTAAAATCTATCTATCTATCTATCTATAGCCCGACGCCCTAATCCCGCAAAGGGTGGCCGCAGACAAAACGCCTCCAAGTCACTCTGTCACCCACCAATTGACTACCCTCCCCCCAACTCAACCCCCCCTCCCTCATATACCTCTCAACTCCATCCCTCCACCTCATCCTCGGTCTACCCCTCCCTCTCCCTCCCTCCACCTCACCTACATACACCCTCTTAGTCAGTCTTTCATTCTCCATTCTCTCCACATGTCCAAACCACCTCAGTGTATTTCTCCTAATCTTTTCAATCACATCCATGATAATTATAAGTGAACAGTATATATATACTTCAATAATGTAATCATTAGTTATTATACCTGTTTCTAGACATGATTTACTAAGAATAATATTGCAGAATAGTTACTAAAATACCTAAAAGGACAAATGGTGTGACAGCATTCATCAAATAATATTACAAGTCTCGCTGCATGTTTATTTTGAAACGCCTATCACGTACTTTTCAAACAGATTAATGCTTCATCTGGCAAATGCTGAAGTGAATGTATCGAATGTTACTTATGAAAAAAGTATGATTTTCAAAACCGAAAACATGGGAAGTCGAAACCACCGGCCGAAATCGCGGGCGCTGAATAAGCCTAACACGTGGCGCGTGAGCTCGATGCAGACGATCTTAAATTTATTTGTACTAATATTTTGTGTTCAAACGGCTTTATATTACTTTTGTATATAGATATGTAAAAGTAAACATTTCACAAACTGAAACAGTAAGGAAAGCGTATAAGCCAGAATGATTAATTGGTGTTTAACCTAGGGAAAATATTCGTCCCGGAAACGAAACGGTATGCTAATGTCTCCATACCAACCACAATACCTTTCGCGGGACAAGCACCACTGAGCTCTATAATATAGCGAGGCTATCTCCGCGGCGAGCGAGCGTGTAACTTTGGCAGCCACACTGAAACACCTGCACTCATCGCCTCCACAATGGTAATGCAATTGGATCACTGTTCTTAGCTTGCTCTTTCTGTTTCGCTGTTGCTTACATAAACTAAGGCGAGATTCCACCGAGGCAACATTTAGGCAACATGTGGCATGCTACATTGTTGCACAGGCCAGGTGTGTTTCAACCAGTTCAACACAAGGCAACATGTAGCATGCGACTGTGTGGCATGCAACAGGTGGCAACAAGTTGCCCGTAGAACGAGATGCATGCGACAAGATTTAGCCTGTTGTCTAGTGTTGTTGGCCTTCCCACCAATCGCGGGAAGGAATCGATGTTGAAAGCAACAAGATGAATTGGTCTCAAGAAAAAAACGAAGAATTTATAAAAGAATATAGAAGACTTGTTGTTCTATGGGATATACGCATGGAACAATACAAGAATAACCAGGCTAAACTAGATGCATTGCGGGGATTAGCCAAGAACACTCTCTCTCTCTCTCTCTCTCTCTCTCTCTCTCTCTCTCTCTCTCTCTCTCTCTCTCTCTCTCTCTCTCTCTCTCTCTCTCTCCTTTTGTCGCTTCTCCTCTCTCTTCCCTACTTCTCTTCTCTCTGCCCCCCCCCCCCTCTCTCTCTCTCCGCCAGTCCTAATTCTGAGCCAACACTAGCAAATCTTTCATCTGTTACATTATTCACTCTATCCTGTCTCTTGTTAAGCTAAGGTACGGTACTTCAGAAAATTTATGCATTCGTGCCTTCTTCTTGACGGCGGACACTCAGCACTTGTCTTTCTATACATTCAAACCTTTTTATAAGTTATTTGGCAGTGTGTGTGTGTGTGTGTGTGTGTGTGTGTGTGTGTGTGTGTGTGTGTGTGTGTGTTTTACACGGTATCTACTTGTCTGATTTTTTGTTAAGTTCTGTCTATCTACATATCTGTCTATCTGTCTGTTACATCAGTTATTGTTGAATCGGTGGAAATGGTTTTGTGGGATTCAACATAAACATTGGCATGTAGCATGCTACATGAAACAACAGTGTTGACTTGTCACAGTCAACATGTCTCATGGTTGCATGCCGCATTCAACATACATGTTGAAAGCCAGGCAAGTCGCATGCTACATGTTGCCTGTGTTGCCCCGGTGGAATCGCACCTTAAGCAGTGGGCCATGGCACTATGTTTTCCGAATTCATCGGCTGATTTCAAAAGACGTGGGCATTGGTGCTGTAGATAAACAACATCAGCGCCGCCCTGGGACCCTGGTGGCGGTTACACAAACCACGTGGTGTTACCCTTGAGAAAGCCTCTCCATACTACAGTGCTCAGTGACAAGCATGTTATTGCATACGGTCTTCACCTGAGGTTTACCAACATCATGCAATCAAATTACTTTATATTAGTTTCATATATAATGCTGATGTATGGGTGTGAATTTTTCATTTCATTCAAGTAATGAGAGATCATGAACACCGATGGACTGAGCTAAGAACAAGGTTGTTCCCGGAAATGAGACGGTATGCTAAAGTACTTCGGTGATTTCCGTTTACTTATCATAATGGAGCGTCTTTTCCTCACTGTAGGCTAGTGAGTAAATATGTTAATAATATTTTACTTGACCTAAAGTGATTGTTGAAGCACATGAAAGAAAGTAGTTTAGTTGACCGACTATTAATATACAGTTATCAGGTGAGAATTGGCAACTTATGGGAGTTTGTGGACATCACACTATCATCTGCTTCTGTTCAACACACACCATGCCCCTTCACCACACACCATACCATTCTCACCCCTACACCACAATGGCTGAAGACCCAATATCACTAAACAGGGCTCTACGATATTGTACCACACCCTCTGGCCACCTGTACAACTCTTGAATAAAGTATCGTTGTTTTATTTCATTTTAGACTTAAAATACATAGCAGTGTCAGTTCAGTTAATTATTAGTAAATACAGGAAATTAGATAATAAATGATATGCAAATATAGAAGGAAAACGAGCAAATTGCTCCATTACATTGTTGTATAGTATGCAGAAATCGAAGTAAAACAAGCATATTTTTCAATTTAAAACAAATTTAAATATAAAAATCAAATTGTAATACAGTAGTTCTAGTAACATTAAATTTAATTTCTTTTTAAAACTACTACAATAAAAAGCTCCACTCCCTGACCACAATAATATTTGTACTGTATTACAATACATAAACTTTATGAATACCATGGCCATGCCACAGTATTGTTGTTAGTGTTCCAGTAGGCAGCATAAGTGTATCAGACGCTCATGTGCAGCAAATTTGTCGCCTTGTACATACTGTAGGCCGGGACCTCTTTGTGGGAATGTGTTGGGGAATCACAGCCCACCACGAACGGCACGACCACTTCCAACATGGCAGGCAACAGAACTGTGACACACAAATTAATGAAGCAGTCATTGACAACATACAAAACTATACTGACATGGTTAGCGGTGAAAGACCTCATGGTGAAGTGGGAGATAGGGATGAACGCTAAGATGCGAGAGATGTGGAAGTGAATAGCTGTGAAGTCGGGGATGAAAACATCATGAAGTTTATGGCAGAAATATAGAGCAGGATGAATACCACCATGGAGGAGTGCTTGAAAGAGGGAATCATCCTGGTATTATACGTCCCCAAAACAATCATGACGCAGACAACGCAGAAGCAGAACAGGCACACAGGCCTGGGCGGTAAGGTCATCCCACATACTGGACGGTCAAATCCTGAGAAAATGCAGTAACCTGGGTGAACACAACATATAATGAAATTACCGGTTGGTTATCAAGTAACCATCTTGAACCTCCTAGTTGCAATGCAACATTTGACATGATCAAAGAAATCACTCGCCCGATAGCAAATTACAGTAATAACTCATCCATTGCCTCATTCCCTTTTAAGGTCCTTGCATTGATACCGCATCACTTCCTAACCAAGTCCCACCTAATTGCAAACATCACAGTAAATATCAAGGCCATCCAAGCGGGCTGAAACATGGAAAAGAGGCGGATTTGACCACCTGTTTGAGGAAACAAGGGCTTTGCAGATGAGAATAAACGGCCCAGGCAGAAGAAACCAGAACACCAACGATATAGCAAGGATTTTTGGCAGCAAGATGAGACAGAGGAAGTTCTCTATGGCGACAAGATCGCTGTCAGCAGAGTCATGAAATGCAGAACTTGACGTGACTAAAGAAACAATGCAATAACTAGCGGAAAAACACCCGATTGCACGTCGAGCAAGTGCTCAGTCAAAGCTTGACAGGAACTACACTCCACCCAATCCAATGAGTGGGTTATTGGAGATATGGTGTGGAGGAAGGCAATGCACACACAAGGAGGGGCAGGACCGTTAGGTTTGGATGCAAAATCTTGGCAAATAATATCAAGTTTGGGGAGGCAGCAACAGACATGTGTAACATCATTGCCTCTCTGGCAAGAAACATGGCTTCATGTCAGTGTAACAAAACTGAAGCACTGACGGCTTGCAGACTAACCTCCCTTGATAAGAGCCCTTGATATAGGCCCATCGGGATAGGTGAAGACTTAAGACAGATTATAGGAAAATGCATTATGGAGGTAGTGAAAGATGATGTTAAGCAGGCAGTTGGCAACTTCCAGGTGTGTGCAGGCCAGCAGGCAAGAGGTTAGGCAGCAGTTCACTCAATGAGGAAAATATGTGAGGAAGAGGACTGCCAGGCAGTATTACTAGTTGATGCTTCAAATGGATTTATTTCCATTAACCGACAGGCAATGCTACACAACATCAAAGTCAAATGCCCAGCATTTGCTCAGTATGTGGGAAACACCAACATAGAACCAGCGGACCTCTGCATTGTGGGTAAGACAGTTGCTCGTGATGTCGGTGTAATCCAATCCACAGAAGGAACTATCCAGGGGGACACCATTGCCATGGCTATATACGCCCTGGCTATGACAGTGCTGCAACAGCAGATCAAATAAGAGGCAACCAATGTAAAACACGTAGCCTGTGCAGATGATCTTACAAGTGCTGGCAAGGTGGAAGATGAGGAAATGGTGGGACCTTGTAACATATCATGGTCCTGAAACAGCTTACTACCTTAATGCAAGTAAGTCCATTTTGATCGTGAAACCAGCCTACCATCAAGATGCACAGGAAGCCTTTCGAAACACAAAGGTGACAGTGACAAAAGAAGGTCAGGGGCTTCTAGGTGCAGTGATTGGAACTAAGAACTCAAAGATAAATATGTAAATGATAAGGTAAAGACATGGGTAGAAGGAATACATTTATTATCCAGCTATGCAAAAACAGAACCCCATGCAGCGTACACTGATTTAACATATGATATTAAGCACAAATGGACCTTCATGAAGCGGATCATCCCCAACACAGAGTTGCTGCTACAACCAATGGATGATGCTTTCAGGGAATCATTCCTCCCATCATTGACCAGTTGCCACATCCCCACACCACAAGAGAGGGATCTTCTAGCACTACCTTCCAGGATGTGAGGCCTTGGCATTATAAAGCCAGCAGCCATGGCAGACTATGAACACAAAAATTTATTTAGCCTCACCAAATCCTTGTCACAGAAGATGTTTTCCCAGGCTGATACGAGCGAAACTGACCAACAACGACAGAAAGATATAAAGACACAGATAAGCTGTTACATAGCCTATGATTTCATCATCCTTTGTGTAATTTTAACGCACAGTATGCTGCATGTTTGATCACGAGCGTGTTCTGCCTCAGTTCCCCCCTTCTACCGTTATAGTAGAGTAAGTCATCTTTTCTGTTGTTCAGAACGGGATTGTCAACTCTTTGTCCCCATGGCTTCATTTGCGCGTCCTTCTTACAAGTTGTATCAAGCTCTGCTGGCCCCTATATAATGAGCTCAGTCTCTGCATCATTGCCACTTAGATCTGCTCCTCATTTTGTTCACATCTCTGTCCTCCCCTGTACAGTTATTGTTGTGAGTGCTCCGGAAGTCTCCAACCATCTAGCAGCTGTGTAATTTGAGTATAACTGTTATTGCATTTTCTCCTTGTACTGTATAGCATAAGGTGTTGATTTGTAGGCCTAGTGAGGTTTTTTGTAATTTATGTAGGATTCATTTTGTCAGCCAGTTTTAATACTATTTTGTATCTGTAATAATTTATCTTGCATTAACTGAGCATTACCCAGTGTATTTTCATTTTATCAGGGCTGACTTAGGTAAATTTACTCTTGCTAATCTCGTGTTAATGGAGGCTGTTGCAGTTAACCATATATTTAACCTGTTTTTTGCCATTACATTATCCTTATGAGTCCTGAATGTTTTGTTGTTAGTTTGAGCATTAAACTTGAACTTGTAATTTTACCTAACTCCTTTGTTTTGAACCTGGAACTTTATGGGACAGTAGTGATTTTTAGTATTCTCACTTAAAGTGTACATTATCTTTCTCTGTTCCGTAACATAAATTTGGCGACCTCATATCAGGATATTCAGGATATTATCATAAGGATATTGCTTGATATTTTGTGACTGTTACTTATTCATGATGTCTACTATTACTACACATGATGAAGCCAAAGATTTTTTGTCAAATGTGCAAACAGTGTTGGATGTAGAAAACAGAACAAAGAATGAACTTCAGCTTGTTGCTCAACAATTGGGAATTGTTGTTCGCTCTCATCATTCTAAAGATCAAATTGTTGACATGATTAATGAAAGCTTGTTTAATGTAACTCCTCCAAATGAGCAAACGCAGATTGAATTAGCTAAGTTACAGCTAGCCCTGCAGGAGGCTCGTGTGAAGGAAGCTGAATTTCAAGCACGTGCTAAGGAGGCTGATGTTAAGGAGGCTGAATTTCACGCACAAGTTGAACTTGCTAGGATTCAGGCAGACCATGAGTATCGCATGAAACAAGGTGGAACTGGATCATCTAGCTCTGATGATTTTGATGTGGCTAAAAATGTTAAACTTGTCCCTCCTTTTAATGAATCTGATTTAACAAAGTATTTTCAGTTGTTTGAGAGGGTAGCTACAGGTTTTAATTGGCCCAAGGAGTATTGGCCAGTACTCCTTCAAACTGTTCTAACCGGTAAAGCTCAAGTAACTTATGCATCTTTGCCTCAGGATCAATCTGATAATTATGATGTAGTTAAGAGCTTGATTCTTAAGGCCTATGAGCTTGTTCCTGAAGCCTATAGAGTAAAATTTAGGACAACTTATAAACAAAATAAGCAATCCCATGTTGAGTATGCAAAAATCAAAGAAGATCTGTTAGAGCAGTGGTTAAATTCTAAGAATGTGGATTCTGATTTTGGTAAATTTAAGCAGATGATTTTGCTGGAGGACTTCAAGAGGTGTATTAGTAAAGATGTAAGCCTATATCTTGATGAGAAAAGAATAGATAATTTGTCTGATGCTGCAGTTTTAGCTGATGAATATGTTCTCACTCACAAGAGATATTCTAGAGAAAAAAGGAAAGCTGAGAGTAAGTACGTTGCCTCTACTCAGAGTACAGGTAACAGGAAAGAGAATAAAGATGATGTTTCTCAGGAAGTAAATACCAGCTTCACCTCTAGATTTCAGAAAAGTAAATGTACTTATTGTAGTAAGCTTGGTCATTACACAGAGAAATGTTTCAGGAGACAGCGTGATGCGAACAAAAAGTCTTTAAATATTCAGTCAATTGGTCTAGCGTCCACCCTTGAGAGTACCCAGAATTCTTTAACTGAGTTAACTGAACCTGCTTTGAGGGGTAACTTAAATTCTCATGATGGAGCTCCTCTTTTGAGCAGTAACGTGGGTGACACTCTCAAGAGTTCATGTGCTAATTTCCCGTCTGATGGTTTTGTCAGTCCTCTGGACAGTAATGACAGGAAATCAGTTAAAATATATCGTGATACAGGTGCTTGCCAATCCCTTATGCTGACCAGTGTTCTAGGCTCTAATGTTAACTCCTCTGATGAAACTGTAATCTTACAAGGTGTAGGGAATAATTACTTCTCTGTCCCTCTGTGCAGAGTGAATTTAGAGTCTGGTTTTGCTAATGGTTCCGTTATGGTTGGGTTGGTTGTGACACTCCCAATGTCAGGTGTAACTTTCTTACTTGGAAATGATATTGGTGGAAGTCAAGTGTGTCCAGCTCCTCAGTTGTCTAGTGAGCCAGTGGCTGCGACCCAGGATTGTGATGTCCCTGATGTGTTCCCTGCATGTGCTGTCACTAGGGCTAAGTCTAAAGTTACTGGTGATTTAGAGGATAATGATGATGATGATGTTATCCTAGCTGACACTTTTCTTGCTAATTTGGACCACTCACCAGATGAGGCAGTACCCCGTAGTGTTGATAATTTGTCTCGTCAAGAGTTGGTTGAGTTGCAGGTTGCTGACCCTAAGTTGAAAGGTCTAGCTAACTCTGCTTACAGTGAAGAAGAGTCAGCCGGTGCTTCTACTTGTTATTATGTAAAGTCAGGAGTACTTATGAGGAAGTGGAGACCCCCAACAGCATCAGCCGACTGTGAATGGGAGGTTGTACATCAAGTTGTCATCCCACGTGTTTGTAGGCAGGATATCATTAGAGTGGCTCATGATTCCAGTTTGGCAGGACACCATGGAGTGAGGAAGACTGTGGCACGCATTTTGAAACACTTCTACTGGCCAGGTATCTTCAGGGATGTTTCCTGGTATTGTAAGTCTTGTCACACCTGTCAAGTTGTGGGGAAGTGTAATCAGACCGAAAAGGTTGCACCTCTAGTTCCCATTCCTCCTTTTGAGGCGCCTTTCACCCGTGTGTTGGTGGATATTGTGGGCCCTCTTCCTAAGACTTCTTCAGGATTTTCTTATGTGTTGACCCTGATTGATATGGCTACTCGTTATCCTGAAGCCATTCCACTTAGAAATATCTCAGCAAAGAACGTGGTTAAGGAAATGCTAGGGTTCTTCACAAAGTTTGGTCTGCCCAAGGAGGTACAGTCAGATCGGGGAAGTAATTTCATGTCGAATGTTTTCAAGCAGTCTCTGAAAGAGTTGGACATCTCCCAGATCACGTCTTCAGCTTACCATCCCCAGACCCAAGGAGCGTTGGAGAGATATCATCAAACACTCAAATCGATGCTCAAGAAATACTGTTTGGAACATCAGAAAGACTGGGATAAAGGTCTTCCATTCGTTGTATTTGCTGCAAGAGAATCTCCAAATGAATCACTGGGCTTCTCACCTTTTGAACTACTGTTTGGCCATGAAGTAAGAGGACCCCTTAAGTTACTCAAGGAATGCTGGCTGTCGGAGGAAGATGACGTCAACCTGCTGGAGTATGTAATGAAGTTCAAAGAACCGCTGTCCACTGCTTTACAGTTGGCGAGAGAGAATTTAGGAGCTGCTCAGGAGAAGATGAAGACTTGGTATGATAAGGAGTCCAAGTTACGCCACTTTCAGCCAGGAGATCAGGTTTTGATTCTGCTACCAGTTCATGGGCAACCTCTTCAAGCCAAGTTTAGTGGTCCTTATTTCGTGGAGAAGAAACTCAGTGATGTCAACTATGTCATCGCCACACCAGATCGTAGAAAGAGCAAGCAACTATGTCACATCAACATGCTAAAGTTATATCACAGGTGGGACGAAAATAATCCAGTCTGCGCTGTAGCTGTTCCACCCAAGTCTGCAAGTGAAGCTCTCCCATGCAGTATGAGCCTGAGTGATAGTTTGGGGAAGAATCCTGATATCATGAATGATCTCCAGACTAAGCTTTCTCATCTACCTCCCGAGGAAAGGCAGGAGTTTTCGGCATTACTGCAGGAGTACCCACAAGTGTTCCGTGCCACTCCAGGAAGAACCACTGTGTTGATGCATGATGTCGATGTTGGAGACGCAAAGCCAATTAAACTGCCTCCTTACCGTGTGAACCCAGTGAAAGTTCCTCTCATCCAGAAGGAGCTTGGCTACCTGTTGGACCACAAGATGATTGAGCCCTGTCAGAGCGAGTGGAGTTCTCCTGTCACTCTAGTCCCTAAGCCAGGTGGGTCACAGCGGCTTTGCATTGACTACGGACGTGTTAATCAGATAACCAAAACAGACACTTACCCTCTCCCTCGCGTGGAAGATTGCATAGACAAGATCGGAAAGGCTAGGTACATAAGTAAGTTTGATTTGTTAAAGGGATACTGGCAAGTACCCTTGACTGAACGTGCTAGGGAGATCTCATGTTTTGTAACACTAGGAGAGACTTTTGCATGTTCTGTAATGACGTATGGTATGAAGAATGCACCAGCCACATTTCAGAAGCTCATGAATGTTGTAACAGAGGGTTTGGCAGGGTGTGTTGTTTATATTGATGATGTATTAATCTTCAGTGACAACTGGAAAGGTCACCTATGCCATGTCAGTAAATTTCTTGAGCGTTTGGTTCAGGCTAATCTTGTAGCTAATTTATCAAAGTGTGAGTTTGGTCAAGCTAAAGTTCAGTACCTTGGGTATGTAATTAGTGATGGACATGTTGCACCATCAGGAGCTAAGGTTCAGGTTATAAGTGATCTTCCCAGACCTAAAAGTAGGAAAGAGCTACAAAGATTTTTGGGAATGGTAGGTTATTACCGGAGATTTGTTCTTAACTTTTCTATTCTTGTATCACCACTTACAGACCTACTGAAAAAGGGAGTTAAATTTGTCTGGACCGATAACTGTGAATCCTCTTTCAACAAACTTAAAGCTATCCTATTAAGTCAGCCAGTGCTCGCTACTCCAAATTTTGCTATGCCTTTTAAGATGGCTGTTGATGCAAGTGATACAGGAGCTGGGGCTGTTTTGCTGCAAGAGGATGATCAGGGTATTGAACACCCTGTATCTTATTACAGTAAGAAGTTCACTCCACCTCAAAAGAACTACTTAACTATTGAGAAAGAGCTTTTGGCCTTGATTTTGGGTTTACAGCATTTTTCATTTTATTTGTGTTCTGGTTTTGACCCCATAGTCATTTATACCGATCATAACCCACTGAAATTCCTTAGTAAGTTTAAAGATAAAAATCAGAGATTGACAAGATGGAGTCTACTTCTTCAGGAGTATTCATTAGACATACAACATGTCAAGGGGAAAGAAAATGTCATTGCAGATTGCTTATCTAGACTTTAGATAGATTGTTTTAGAGTAATAAGAAATTTCCTTTGTAAATTTCTTTTTCTTTGTGGGGAGGTGTTACATAGCCTATGATTTCATCATCCTTTGTGTAATTTTAACGCACAGTATGCTGCATGTTTGATCACGAGCGTGTTCTGCCTCAGTTCTCCCCTTCTACCGTTATAGTAGAGTAAGTCGTCCTTTCTGTTGTTCAGAACGGGATTGTCAACTCTTTGTCCCCATGGCTTCATTTGCGCGTCCTTCTTACAAGTTGTATCAAGCTCTGCTGGCCCCTATATAATGAGCTCAGTCTCTGCATCATTGCCACTTAGATCTGCTTCTCATTTTGTTCACATCTCTGTCCTCCCCTGTACAGTTATTGTTGTGAGTGCTCCGGAAGTCTCCAACCATCTAGCAGCTGTGTAATTTGAGTATAACTGTTATTGCATTTTTTCCTTGTACTGTATAGCATAAAGTGTTGATTTGTAGGCCTAGTGAATTTTTTTTTGTAATTTATGTAGGATTCATTTTGTCAGCCAGTTTTAATACTATTTTGTATCTGTAATAATTTATCTTGCATTAACTGAGCATTACCCAGTGTATTTTCATTTTATCAGGGCTGACTTAGGTAAATTTACTCTTGCTAATCTCGTGTTAATGGAGGCTGTTGCAGTTAACCATATATTTAACCTGTTTTTTGCCATTACATTATCCTTATGAGTCCTGAATGTTTTGTTGTTAGTTTGAGCATTAAACTTTAACTTGTAATTTTACCTAACTCTTTTGTTTTGAACCTGGAACTTTATGGGACAGTAGTGATTTTTAGTATTCTCACTTAAAGTGTACATTATCTTTCTCTGTTCCGTAACAAAGCAAAGAGTGAGAAGCACAACAAAAGGACCAGCTACAGCACATAACCGAAAATATTTCATCAGACATGTGCAGAAGAATTGAAATGGCACAGGAGGCTGGGGCATCAAGTTGGTCAAACCTGCCTCTTAGGGCAAAAGGCTTCCACTTCAACAAACAAGAATTTTTTGATGTCATAGCCTTGAGACATGGGTGTCCAATAGAAAACCTACCTCAACATTGTGCCTGGGGCACCGTCTTCAATGCAAACCATTCCGTGGTTTGCAAGAGGGGAGGCTTTGTGAGCATTCAACATGAAGTACATGACCTCACTGCAAAAAATGCTATAGGAAATCTGCCATGCTGTCACCACAGTGCCAGTTTTGCTTCCTTTAGACGGTGAGAATTTCATTCACGGAAAAGCAAACACATCAAATGATGCAAGAATGGATGTCAGTGCTCGAGGTTTCTGGTCATGTGGACAGAGGGCTTTTGTCGATATCAGTATTTTTTATCCTATGGCAGCATGTCACCGTGAACTCCCTGGAAGCTGCACACAAGAGGAATGAACAGGAAAAAACAGAAACTATCAAGAACAGATCCAACATGTGGGCCACGTCGATTCACTCCCCTTGTGTTTACAGGATCAGGGGGGATGGGTCTAGAGGCGAGGAGATTCTACTCTAGACTGGCAGAGGTTCTTTCTTTGAAAAAGCTCTCTTATGGCCTGGATGAGATCTCGACTGTCATTCTCCGTCGTGAGGTCTGCACTCTTATGCCTCAAGGACACAAGATCGTCAGCCCTCAGGCCTGTCTCTCTGGCAGATATGAATTACGAAGTTACTGTGGTCGAGAGTTGCATAGACCAACGACTCCAACAGATTAATATCTTTATTAGCACCGTAATGTTAATGAAAAAATTAAGTAATAAAGGTATTACAGTAGTATATGGTTGGTAACCACAGTCATTGGCGTTTTGAGGGCCAACGTATTTTATTATGAGAGTTAATGTTAACCTTCACATTACAACTCCACATGCTGAACTGTATTATGTATGGTTTTGGTCTTCATAATATAATTCCCAGATGGACGGAGGTGAGTTAATATAAAAAAACAAAAAAATAGTAGAGAGGTTTCAAGAATACTCCCCCAGTATTCCTGCTTGTCATACGAGGGGACTAAAAGGGTTGGTGGTGGGTTAGTGCCCCACCCCTTAAAAAGAACTAACTAAACAAGCAAATAAAGCGCCTCGGACCAGGATGGACCATACGTTGACGACTAAGGAACGGAGAAAGGACATTCTGAGGGTGGGGACATGTAATGTGAGAGGAGTGAATGATGAAGTGAAAGAGAGAGAGATTGTTCAGGTGCTTGAGAATGCAAGAGTGGACATATTATGTGGATTGAAACTAAATGGAAAGGTGAAAGGGTGAGAGAGTGGGAACATGGTTTAGGTATATGTGCGGGAGCTAATGAGAATGAGAGGGCAAGAGAGGGAGTATGTCTGATGATATGCAAGAAGTGGAAGGAGAATATAAGAGAGTATGGAACAATGGGTGCAAGGATTGTATGGGTGAGGATGAAAGTAGGTATACAAGCATGGACGATTGTATGTGAGTATGCGCCGACAGAGGACCGAGTGGCAAGAGTGAAAGATGAGTTTTGGGCGAGTGTAGATGCATATATGGACAAATTTGAGAGGAGCGAGAGAGTGCTTGAATGGCAAAGTTGGGAATGTACCAGTGAATAGAGTGGTTGGTCAGTGGGGTGTGCCAGCTGAAGTAGATGGGAATGGTAGTGCTTTGGTGGACATCTTTCGGCATAAGATGATCCACCGGTATACATGCAGAGTAATGAGGAGGATGGAAGGTGAACTTGTTGAACGAAAGGCAATGACAGACTACGTGTGTGTGGATGAGCGAATGAGAAGACAAGAGTTGGATGCAAGAGTGTGGAGAGGATGGGGAATGGAGTCTCGGACCATCACTTAGTGACGGCCAAGGTAAAGCTGCAAAGAAAATGGTTGAAGAGACGAAGGGGAAGACTGGAGGAAACAGCTCCTGTGAGAAGAGTGGAGAAGTTGCAAGATAGTGAGAAAATGGCAGAGTATAAGAGCATAGTGAAAGAAAGATTGGGAAGGTATGAGTTAGAGCAGATAGAAGGGGTGGAAGACGTATGTAAGATATTTACGGAAGAGATAGGTGCAGCGTGTGAGGCGGTTTGTGGAGTGAGGAGGAGATGCAGGGGTGTGCAAGGGACAGCATGGTGGAATGATGAGGTGAAACGAGCTGTGGAACAAAAGAAGAAGGCATATAGTGAATGGTTAGCGAGTAGAGGTAGGGGAGAAGATGAGAGAGAGACGAGAGAGGTATATGTGAGCAGGAGAAGGTAGGTTAAGAGACTGGTGAAGGAGAGTATGAAGAAAGTGGATGAAGAGTTTGGGAGGAATATGAGTGTGAAATGGAGGGAGAGTAAGAAATTGTTTTGGAAGGAGGTAAAGAAAGTAAGGCAGTGTGAAAGGGGAAATAGTGGGGGAGTGAAAGATGGGAATAATAGATTGTTGGTGGAGAAGAGAGAGAAATTGAGGAGATGGAAGGAGCACTTTGAGAATTTGTTGAATGTAGAGAGTGAGAGCAGTGCGAGTATAAGTGGTTGGGGAATGGCTGGGAGAAGAAATGAGAGGAGGGAGGAAGAGATCAGTAGGGCGGAAGTAGTGGAAGCGATGAAGAAGATTAAGTTGGGAAAGGCCCCAGGAATTGATGGAGTGTGTGGTGAAATGCTGAGTCATGGGGGTGAGATTGTTGTGGAGTGGATATGGAAGTTGTGTAGATTGGCTCGGGAAGAGGGAAGGGTTCCAGAGGACTGGAAATCAGGTATAATTGTTCCTTTATACAAAGGAAAAGGGGAGAGAGAAGTATGTGGTAACCATAGGGGTATTTGCCTTCTTAGTGTGACTGGAAAAATATATGGTAGTATACTCATTGATAGGGTTGGGCATATGACAGAGGAGCTAGTTGGAGAAGAACAAGGGGGATTTAGGAAGGGAAAAAGGTGTGTAGATCAGATATTTGTTCTAAGATGTTTAGTGGAGAAGTATCTAGAGAAGGAAAAGAAAGTTCATGCTGCCTTCATGGACTTCGAGATAGCTTATGACAGAATAGATAGACAAGGTATGTGGAAGGTATTAAGAATATATGGAGTGGAGGGGAAATTGTCGAGTGTTGTGGAGAGTATGTACGGAGGAGCTAGGGCTACGGTGGGAGTGGATGGTGAGCTGAGTGAGTTCTTTGATCTCATTGTGGGACTGAAACAGGGTTGTGTGATGTCCCCATGGCTGTTTAATATATACATGGATGGGGTTGTAAAGGATGTGCAAGGTAGGGCAGTGGATGTGGGGGTGGCTCTAATGAATGAGGGTGAGAATTGGAAGATTCCGGTGTTGCTGTTTGCTGATGATACAGTATTGTTGGGTGAAGATGAATGGGAGTTGCAAGGTTTGGTGAATGAATTTGGGACAGTGTGTAGGAAGAGGAATCTGAAAGTTAATGTAAACAAGAGTAAAGTTATGGTGTTCGAGAGGAATAAAGTCAAGTTATGGTGTTCGAGAGGAATAAAGTCACAGAGTGTACAATGAGGTTGGATGGTGAGGATATGGAGAATGTGAGTGCATTCAATTACTTGAGTAGTGTGATGAGTAAGGATGGAACTTTGGGGGATGAAGTGCGTGAAATGGTACAGCAGGGAAGGAAGGTTGTTGGCTCACTGAAAGCAGTGATGAGAAATAAGGAGGTGAGTATGGAAGTTAAGAAGTCACTGCATGATAGTATTGTGATCCCTACCCTGACGTATGGAAGTGAGGCGTGGACCTTGCAAGAGGGGAACAAGTCAAGAGTGAGAACAGGGGAAATGAGTTACTTGAGAGGAGCATGTGGAGTGACATGGAGGGACAGGTTGACGAATGAAGAAGTGAAGGAGCGTTGTGAGGTGGATGTGGATGTGATTGAGAAGATTAGGAGAAATACAATGAGGTGGTTTGGACATGTGGAGAGAATGGAAAATGAAAGACTGACTAAGAGGGTGTACGTAGGTGAGGTGGACGGAGAGAGAGGGAGGGGTAGATCGAGGATGAGGTGGAGGGACGGAGTTGAGAGATATATGAGGGAGGGGGGAGTGAGTTGGGGGGAGGGTAGTCAAATGGTGGGTGACAGAGCAACTTGGAGGCGTTTTGTTTGTGGCCACCCTTTGAGGGATTAGGGCGTCGGGCTATAGATTGATAGATAGATAGATTGATTATTATAATTATTATTATTGTTATTATTATTATTATTATTATTATTATTATTACTACTCACTGAAAGGACGCCTTTGGTGGCCTCCGCTCGATGTCAAGTCAGTTTCTATTTTCAGTCGAAAGGTAACAGAAATGTGCATTACTTATGCTGAGCGAGATGGAGCAAGGAATTTTCCCTTATTTTTATCCTGCTGGGACATCAGCATACAAAGCAACAAACCAACAAACATAGAGAAATCGGGTCATTATACAATAGATTTATAAGTATAAGGAGGGAGGAAGGAGAAGCGAGAGAGTGATAATACAAGAAACACGTCACTCTTCTTTCTTGTGTCATGCTGGTAATTTCAGCGCCGGACCAAGAACGAATCCATCCTCTGGCATTAAAAACAAATACTAAATTTGAAACAAAACGCCAGAAATGAGTCATAACTCGGGAACCGTTGGCCCGATTGGCCTGGAAATTGTATTATTCTTCATGTTAGAGCATTTTAACGTTACCTTGATCTAACAAAAATTTACGCTACTTGAGCCGTTTTTGCTATGGTACGGTAACAAACCAACAAACATATAGAAATCAGATCATCATCATCAACATCATCATCATCATCATCGTCTGGACTTCTTTTCCCATCCTAGGGCAGGGTGAGGAGTAGCAACGTCCAGACAGCCAAAGTTTGCCCAGTTCAATGGGCTACGCCTCCAGGCACTCATCATTCAAACCATCGTATTCATGGCTCCATCTGATCGGCCAGAAAATATTCACCACATTCTGAAGCTTCACATATACCTATCTGATAGAGCCAATTCTAACGTTGTGACTTTAAAAAAGGTGCCAAATCTCTGGTCATGCACTTCACACAAAATTCACCAGGCCAGCTCGATCACTTGTCAGTCCCTTGGCCACACCAACTACCATACCTCTCTTCCTCACACACTCATCTACCATATCCCTCCACCTTCTTGGCCTACCTCGCCTCCTCCCTCCTTCAAATTTGCTCAGGTGTGCCTTTTTCACCATTCTATTGTCATCCATTCTCACCACATGACCATACCACCTCAGTACACTGTCTTTGATTCTGGTGTCCACAGACTTCCTCACTCCGTATCTTTCACGAATCACATAACTCGGTACGCTGTTCACTCTCTGTACTCCACATACATTCCTAAGCAGTCCCATCTTCACTGCTCTTACTCTTGACTTTTCATTTTCATTACCACACCATGGTCTCACACCTGCATGTTAAAGTTGACACTAACACTCCTTCATGTAAGCCACGTCCAGCTACAACACTCAAGCCTCCGTTTCTTATGAAGGCCTTCATAGCACCAGCTACGTTCCTTCCATGTGTCACTATACTTTCCACTTCTTTTGCATATTTTCCTCTCCTTTCAGTCACTGTACCCAGGTATTTGAACTCTCTCATCAATTCTAGTCTCTCTCCATTCACTGTAACATCACACTGGGAGTCACCTTCTCTCTCAATAACCATCACTTTACTCTTTTCTACATTTATTCTCAAAGCACGACCCTTACAGACATATACAAAACTCGGCATTAGTCTACCAAGCTCTTGTCGGGTATTTGCAAGTAGCACTGCATCATCAGTATACAACAAATTTGAGATGCTCCATCAATCATGTAGTGCATGCATTGGAGAATGGAGCAAAGAATATTCAAGTGCTACTGTAGACACAGACGATATAGTCATCCTTGCAGGTATATTTCATGACCTGATTACGACTTGTCCTTTGGTCAACATATGGTAGCCTTTGGTATGGGCAAAAACTACAGGTTTTACCACATAAACTCCATTTGTGCAAGCCTCGGTGAGCCAAAGTTACGAGCATTACCTGTGTTCCATGCATTTTCAGGTTGCGACATAACCTCTGCCTTCAGTGGCAAGGATAAGAAGTCGGTTTGGCAGGCTTCACAGGTTTATGAAGACGCGACAGAGACATTTGTGTATCTCGCTGGTCATCCCTTCCAGTTGCTGGATGTCGAAGACGAACATTTCAAGAAGCTAGAGAGATTGGCTGTCATATTGTATGACAGAACCAGCCCATTGAGTTCAGTCAACGAAACAAGAAGGGGGCTCTTTTGTCAGAAGAATCGAGCAAATGACAGACTGCCATCCACCAGTAATGCGCTCCTGCAGCATGTCCACCGCACAGCGTATCAAGCAGGAATCTGGACGACCAGCAGACAAACACAGCTTGTGGTTCCTTCCTCACAGGATTTTGCCTGGACCAAGGTATCTGGGTCATGGTTACCAGTTTGGATGACTATTCCAGAAGTGTCCAGATCGTGAGGGGACTAATCAAATGCTCCAGTAAAAGGGACTGCTCCGTCTGCAAGTGTTAGAGCGAATGTAGATTGTTCACCACTTTGTAAGTGCAAATGTATTAGATAAATAGGACAACAGTCTAAAGAGGAGAGGCTGATGGCACTGGGGGATATAGTGCAGGCATTTGCTTATTAGTTGCCGTGGGAGATACTGAATTGATTTCAGCAAGTTTTCATAAACATCATAATTTACAATAAAAAAAATTTAAGTTCTTTCCCTACAATGATTGTAGTTACTTTTATAATAGTTTAGTCTAGTACATTTTTTGTGAAACTGTATTTTTAATGGATGTTTCAATAATAATAATAAAATATCACAGTACAGAATGCAATTTCCTTTCCATGTAATGCCTATAATGATGATAATCTTTAAAATGGGAAAATTTTATGAAATATTTACTCAACACCATAAAAAAAATCAATATCCCGTAAACGGTGAATCAGATCAAAAAAGTGTCACGAATAAAAGAGATGCAAAATTTAATTTCCTTTCTAACAGTGGTTTCAAATTTAATATATCTTTAACCAATATAGTTTTATTACAATTCAAAAAAATTTACTCTAAAACTCAAAGAACCTCATTATCTCATAAATGGTGAATCGGATAAAAAAAAAAAAAAAATACATAGAACAAAAACGATGTAAAATTTAATTTCCTTTCAGAAATGTGGTATCAAATTTTATGTATCTTCAACAAATATCGTCTAATCACGATTTTTATTATCTTAGAAAAATGCCATTTTTCCACCTTCATATATATATTTTTTAAATTTTCCGGAGGGCACCCCTTCTAAAATTCATCATTAGACCCTAAGGAAGCCTCATACCAAATTCGGTGCTTTTATCCGCCGTGTAACGATAATGGCAAAATTTGCCGCTAAGCCACCTGACTACCTGGGCATTTCTTCCACTACTTCATGCAGCTCATCCCAAAACCTGTCTTTTTCTCTCTCACTCCTGTCCTCATACGGTGCATACGCTACAATCACAGCCACTTTCACCTCAGACTTGAACCTGACAAACATACACCTGGAGCTCACATATTTGTGGTCTCTCATTCTACTCTGTCACACCTCATCAACAAAGCATCTCCTTCCTTGCATCTTCCTCGCCCATTCATGCCCGATCACTTCACACTCTTCCACTCCACCTCACACCCTTTCATCTTTGTTTCACACTGCCGTCACGGCATATCTCGCACTCTTGAACACATTCACCACTTCCACCCTCTTCCTCTCCTCATTCACACCTCTCACATTCCACATGGCCATGCGAATCTGCCCATTTTGTTGGGGCCCTGGGCAGGTATTAGGCCCTCCGAGGCTCTCTGAAACAACTGGTGGCTCAATTGGTAGAGAGGTGGCCTGGAGTCCTGGTGGACCCAGGTTCAAATCCCCGCTGGGGATTTGAATTTCAATTCAATCAGACTTTACTGATCTACCAGAAGACCCGCCGACATGCCGTAAAAATAAACCTGTTAATACCAATACACCAGTTCTGTATGGACGGTGGGTGTTAGCGCCGAAGTGGTGGCATGTAGAGGTGTATGGAATGTAGGAGGACTACTGGACCTTGAGAGCAGGCTGTGAAGCCTATGCCCAGAGTCGGACACATGAAAAACAAAAACTGCAATGATTAAATGAGTTTAGATACGGGAATCTGGGGGACACTTAACCCTGTCAAAACCCCCGGCTATATGGTTACCACCCAGCAAAGTAAATTGTTTCTTGGGTACAGAAAACCATTCGGCTTGTCGTTCAGTGTCGAGATCATACAGCATCTCTACATTCAGTGGATGACTGGCGCCCCCATCTACCACATTTATACTATAATTATATAACCAAATTATGGCACCTGCTGGTTTAGTGGGTAATTAAGGTGCCCTAATTGGATTGAGCCTGAGTAGGTTTATATCCAAGGGATTTATTGTTCATGTAATGCCACTCAGGGATGAATGAGGTTGGTTACTCTCACCTTAAATGTCAGGACCAATTTGCCTAGTCCCGGGTTCCTACGCTGCTAATGGGGCGAGATATAATTGGATGATGGATGGATGAATATATATATATATATATATATATATATATATATATATATATATATATATATATATATATATATATATATATATATATATATATATATATATATCTGTGTACGGGTATATAATTTACGATAATTAAGATTATTATGATTATGATGATGATGATGATGATGATGATTATGATTGTTGTTGTTGTTTTTGTTGTTGCTGTTGTAGTATTATTTTTTTTTATGCGAGGAAGAAGGAACCAAAGGCCATGAGCCCGCAGTAACAGTTCCCTCCAAGAGAAAAACAGAAAACAAGAGAGAGCCAAATTCAAGATCAATTCATTTTGAGATGCCTGGACACACTGCGTTTAAAAGACTGGAGATCATAGGCAGCAGCAAATACAGACAGAGGGAGACAGTTCCAGAGTTGACCTGTCGCATAAATGAAGGACTGGGAGTAACGGTTAACTCTTGCATTAGAGAGTTGGACAGAAAAGGGATGAGAGTTTGCTGCTAGACGGGTGCTACACGCCCGTCGTAGAGGTGGAGGAATGCATGCAGACAGTTCAGAGGAGCAGTGACCATTAAAGTAGCAATAGAAAAGAGATAAAGATGCAACAGTGCAGTGAAGCGACAGAGGTTGAAGGGAGTCAGTAAGAGAAGGAGAGTTAAAGAGACGAAAAGCCTTTGACTCCACCCTATTGAGAAGAGCTGTGTGTTGGGAGCCTCCCCACATATGAGAGTTGTACTCCACACAGGGGCGGAAAAAAACCCTGTATAGTGTCAACAATTGTGCAGGGGTAAAGAAAGAACGGAGTCGGCTTAGCACACCCAGTCTCTTGGAAGCAGATTTTACAAGAGATGTAATATGATCTTTCCAAGACAAGTCCCGAGTAAATGAAACCCCAAGCATGTTCAAGGATGATGCAGGATTAAGCTGAATATTATTAAACATTAGTGGGTATACCTGTGGAAGATTTTGATGGGTTGATAGGTGTAAGAACTCTTTGATGCATTAAAAACAACAAGATTATTTTTACCCCAGTCAGAGATACGAGCCAAGTCATACATTAGGTGTGCCATAGCCTCATCCCTTGTTTGTTGAAGTAACTGCTGAGATGGGCGTTGCAGGAACCGAATGGAAAGGTGAAGGGTGGAGTCATCAGCGTATGAGTGGATAGGGTTAGATGTACAGCTTAGAAGGTCATTGATGAATAGAAGGAAGAGAGTTGGTGATAGGACAGAGCCCTGAGGAACACCACTGTTGATAGATCTAGGAGAAGAACGATGGCCGTCTACAACAGCGGCTATAGAACGACCAGAAAGGAAGCTAGCGATGAAGGCACAGGTAGAGGGATAGAAACCGTAAGAGGGCAGTTTGGAAATTAAAGATTTATGCTAGACTCGATCGAATGCCTTTGAGATGTCAAGTGCAATGGCAAAGCTTTCGCCAAAGTCCCGAAAGGAGGATGACCAGGAGTCTGAAAGGTAGGTAAGAAGATCACCACTGGAGTGTCCCTGACGGAACCCGTACTGACGATCAGAAAGAAGGTTGTGATAGGAAAGATGCCTTAAAATTTTCCTATTGAGAATTGACTCGAAAACTTTTGAAATACAGGACGTTAAAGCAATTGAACGAAAGTTGGAGGGTTAAGAGTGGTCACCCTTCTTTGGGACTGGTTAAATGAGAGCAAACTTCCAGCAAGAAGGAAAGGTACAAGTTGACAAAGGCGAAAGAGTTTGCCTAGGCAGGGTGTAAGCACAGAAGCACAGTTCTTGAGAACAACAGAAGGGACTCCATCAGGTCCATATGCCTTGTTAGTATTGAGGCCAGTGATGGCAGAAAATACATCAGCTGAAGAAATTTTAATGTCAGCCATGAGGAAGTCAGAGGCGGGAAGTGATGGAGGAACAGCACCGGAACCATCTAAGGTAGAATTGGAGGAGAAAGTCTGTGCGATGAGATCTGCTTTATCAGTAGAAGAAATAGCTACAGAACCATCAGAGTAGAAAAGAGGAGGGAAGGATGATGAGGTAATGTTGTTAAAAAGGTTTTTGGCAAGGTGCCAGAAGGAGCAGGAAGAATTCGAGTTGGAGAGTTGAGAGCATTTAGTACGGATGAAATTATTTTTAGCAGAGCAAAGAACAGACAGCACGATTCCGGACAGAAACGTAAAGATGATATGATTCAGGGGTGGGTTGGCTCCGGTACCTTTTGTAGGCCCTCTCCTTGTTGTGGACAGCATTAGAACAAGCGTGATTAAACCAAGGCTTTCTTGCGTTAGTCAAAGGATATGAGAAAGGAATGTATGCTTCCATGCCCAAGAGAATAACCTCCGTAATGTGCAAGGCACACTCAGATGGCTCCCGGCCATGGAAACAATAATCATTCCAGGGAAAATCAAAGAAGTACTGCCTGAGGGCCTCCCAATCCGCGGCTCCAAAATGCCACAGGTGACGTTTCCCTGGATGGTCCACAGGCCGTACCAGAGTGATGGGACAGGTTAAGGTGATAAGGTTGTGATCAGAGGAGCCCAACGGAGAGAAAAGATTAACAGTGTAAGCAGAAGGATTAGTTGTAAGGAAGAGGTCAAGTATGTTGGGGCTCTCTCCAAGGCGGTCTGGGATACGGGTAGGGTGCTGTACAAGCTGCTCTAGGTCATTAAGGATAGAAAAGATGTAAGCATGTTCACCAGGTGGATCAGTGAAAGGAGAGGAGAGCCAAAGGTGGTGGTGAACATTGAAATCTCCTAGAACGGAGATTTCAGAGAAAGGAGAAATGGATAGAATGTGTTCCATCGTAGAAGTAAGATTGTCGAAGAATTTTTGATAGTAGAATTAGGGGTTAAGTAAACAGCACAGATATATTTAGTCAGAGAATGACAGGAAAGCCGAAGTCAGAGTGTAGAGAATTCAGAAGAATCGAGTTCAGGAACATGAGAGCAAGATAAGTCGTTGCGTATATATACACAACAGCCACCTTTGGCTTTGAAATGAGTATAGGAGGATACAGAAAAGGGTTTGCTGTCAGTTGCCTCAGACAGCTGAGTCTCAGTTAGAAAGAGAAGGTGAGGTTTAAAGGAGGAGAGGTGGTGCTCAACAGAGCGAAAGTTAGAGGAAAGGCCGCAAATGTTGCAGAAATGAAGAAGAAGAGAGTCAGACAGTGGTTCCAGGCACCTCTTGTTGTCACCGGGAAAGGGGCGGAAGGTGGGGGCATTTGTGGTCCCCGCCCCCCCGGGGACTCCGAGGCTGGGTGATGAGATGCCATGGATTGTTTTTTGATTTTTGGAAAAGGAAGTGTAGTGTGTACTGTGCATGTAGTTTGGTGTAGATAGAGAAATTTGTATTGGAGAGCATGCTGGCCTACTCTCTGTGTAACTGAGACACTGAAAAAGTTCAGCAAAGGGGGATGGTCAGGAACTAGTCCTGAGGCCTGATGAAACGGGAGCTCCAGCACTCCCTGTCATCAGCTTTCCATCCTCTGGAGTACTGCCCTGCTCATCTGGTGCTACAGTCTACTGGTAGTGGTGGTAGTAGTAGTAGTAGAAGTAGTAGTAGTAGTAGTAGTAATCATCATCATCATCATTTCTTCATAACGTAATACAGTATATATGAAAAGATTACATAATATTACGTAACCCAGGGTTTCCATGGGCAACACTCAAAAAAAAAAAAAATCCTGAGGCCAATGTACTGTGAAGAACATACTTGACGATACCATATATATATATATATATATATATATATATATATATATATATATATATATATATATATATATATATATATTTTATAACAGAACAGAGGAAGGAAAAACAAACGAGTAAAAAAAAATCCATACACCATATTACTGATGTCCTCCGTTCATGAAATGTCTGTAACTGTTGGACTTGAACTGCTGTAGGTTGAAGTTTGGAGGGAAACAACTCTGGGGAAGCGACTTCCAGAGAGATGCAGTTCGGGGAATGAAAGAATTTTGATAGGCAGAAGTTCTGCAATATGGCTGAGTGACGTTCTAGTCATGATCGCTGCCAGATGCCCGTGTAGCACGAGGTAAGGCATGGAAAGGTGACACAGTGGATGCATCTTTGTCTGAGCATTTGCCATAAAAACACTTGTAAAATAATGAAGGGAGACAACATTCCTTCTTAACTGTAGGGGAAGTGGTTTATTTATAATAGCAGGCTTATTAATAATTCCAGCAGCTTTGTTCCGAATTTGTCTAGTTGTTTTAATGCAACCTCTCCACATCCACTCCACAAGGATGAGCAATATTCCAGGTGAGAGCGCACATGACTCTTACAAATTACAGCTAACTGCTCGTCAGTGACGAAGTTATGGACTCTGTACAATGATCCAAGTTTCTTTGAAGCGGTTTTAGAGTGATATGACATGAGAGGTCCAGCTGAGGGCATATAAGTGGGACACCAAGAATTTCAATGCTTTTGGAGATGGGAATATT
>NC_136956.1:11626746-11630211 GCF_032717465.1 Coenobita brevimanus
CAGGGAGTTTCCAAACACTATCCTCTCTCACCAGGGCCACTCCAACATCCACTACCCTACCTTGTACCTCTTTTATTACCCCATCCATGTACAGATTGAACCACCATGGAGACATGACACATCCCTGTTTCAACCCAACTTTCAAAGAGAAAAATTCACTTAGTTCACCATCCACACGCACTGCAGCCTTCGCACCATCGTACATACTCTTCACAGCATTCAACAACTTCCCATCTACTCCATATATTCTTAACACTTTCCACAATCCTTGTCTATCCACCCTGTCATATGCTTTCTCCAAATCCATGAAAGCCGCATACAACTTCTTTCCCTTCTCTAGAAACTTTTCCACTAAAGATCTAAGAATGAATATCTGATCTACACAACCTCTTCCCTTTCTAAAGCCTCCCTATTCTTCTCCAACTAATTTCTCTGTTCTTTCTCTAACTCTGTCAATAAGTATCCTACCATACATTTTTCCCATTATACTAAGAAGACAAATGCCCCTATGATTACCACACACTTCTTTTTCCCCTTTTCCTTTGTACAAGGGAATAATTATACCTGACTTCCAATCCTCTGGGACTCTACCTTCCTCCCAGGCCAATCTGCACATCTTCCACATCCATTCTACTACTATCTCTCCCCCATGCTTCAGCATTTCACCACACACTCCATCAATTCCTGAGGCTTTCCCCGATTTAACTTTCTTCATTGCTGCCACAACTTCTATCCTACTGATTTCTTCCTGTCTTCTCACCTCCCTCCTTCTCCCAGCCATTCCCCAGCCACTTATACTCGCATTACTTCCATCCTCTACGTTCAACAATTCCTTAAAGTGTTCTCTCCATCTGCTCACTTTTTCTCCCTTCTCCACTAGTAATCTACCATTATTATCTTTCACTCCCCTGCTAACTTCACTTCCACCCTGTCTTACTCTTTTCACCTCTTTCCAGAACATTTTCTTACAGTCCCTCCACTTTACACTCAAATTCCTTCCAAATTCCTCATCCACTTTCTTCCTACTCTCTCTTACTAATCTTTTCACCTCTCTCTTTCTTTTTGCATATAACTCTCTCTTCCGCCTCTCAACTTCTTCCACGCTCCTATTTCTCATCCATTCATTGTATGCTTTCTTTTTTTGTGCCACAGCCTGTTTCACCTCTTCAGTCCGCCACGCTGTTCCTTGCACCCCCCTCCGTCTTCTCTTCCTTCCACACACCACATCACATGCTGCACATATTTCTTCTGTAAATATCCTACACACACCTTCCACATCTCCCATCTGCTCCAATTCATATTTGCCCAATCGTTCGTCCACTTCTCTCTTATACTCTGCCTTTTTTCTCATATATATATATATATATATGAATGAATGAATGAAATATATATACTGTAATTATATGAGTGTGTGTGTGTGTGTGTGTGTGTCGTATTTCAATCCAATCATTCCAACCTCCCGCGTCATGTGTCTCGTGCACCATATAATTATACACCCACGACACCACCACTAACTACAACGAGGATCCTACTGTACAGCCCACTCTCGTCTGAATGAAACCGTCTGGAGATATATTTAGTGTTATGGGTCAGGCCATATCACTCTTACATTAGTGTAATGGTATATCAGCAGTATAACTCAGCATATACTATTGTTGTTAGTATATGCTGTCTCAGGCATCTTATTCTCGTTACGCAGACTCCCCATCACCACTTCATAACCTGTTTATATTGTATGTTGTTGGTTAATATACTTGTGTGCCGAATTTACGAAGAGTATGGGGATATTAGAAAGCTTAATATAACACGGAATAGGACAGTAGGGTGCACTAAGCAAAATAAGTCGCACAGGAAATGGCGTTAGGGAGCCTCCACAACCGACGAGAATACAGGCCTTGATGCTGTATTCTTAAGTTATGATATAGTAATTTCATCTTAACTTAGTCATATCGTTTTTTGTAGCTCATTTCACGCAGCTCAGCTGTAGAAAATGGCAGTCCCATGATTCTACATCCTTTCCATGGCAATTCTTCGTAACTGGCACCATATTCTTGTATGTGTGTGTGTGTGTGTGTGTGTGTGTGTGTGTGTGTGTGTGTGTGTGTGTGTTGTTACCACCGAGCATTCAAGATGGAGAAATGGCAATTCTGGGTCAAGTTAGTGTAAAAACAGTATATTGTTCTGTCATTGAGTATACTTTTGTGGTGTATCAGTAATATAAGTAACGATATACTGCCATTGTGTCACTAAGTATATTCTGCTGTAGTACTGTATCAGAAGTAAATATACTACTGTTCTGTAAGTGTCTGTATACTGTTGTAGTGGTATATCAGTAATATTACTCACGATGTGCTACCATTGCGTTAGTGAGTATAAATTGTTGTAGAGTTGTTACTGTATTAGAAGCTATGATATACTGCTGTTGTATCAATGAAATGTATTTTGTAGAAATGTTGTATTTGTATTAGGAGTTTTAATATGTTACTATGTAAGTAAGTGTATTCTGTTGTAGTATTGTTTCGGTATTAGAAATTACGATATACTGTTGGTGTATCACTGAATGTATTTTGATGTAGTGTTCTGTTTGTATTAGATGTTATGGCATACTACCGTTGTGTCAGTGAGTAGAAAATTGGCGAAGGGATTTCCTAGCGTTAAAACTCATGATATACTATATTTCTTTCACCCTAACTTGGCCTAAAATTGCCATCTCTGACTACTGAGTTGTAGTAGTAGATTAACATTTCAATATTCCGCTAGTTGTGAGGTAACGCTTTGGAAAGGATGTGGAGCCGTAACATTGACTTTGCCACTGACTTACGAGAAATAAGCTAATAGAAAGAAAGAAGGACGAAAATTTAAGCCAAGTTAGTGAAAAGGGGTACAATACTGTACGAGTATATAGTATGGTGTTATATCAGAATTATAACTCACTGTATTTTACTCACAGTTTCGACTATTTTGAGTATACCCGTGGGAGTCTTCAGATAGGAAAAGTTTGTCACCATCTTGGTCTGTGGGTGAAGGAGTAACGTCACCAGTTGGTCTGGAGTGAATGGAGTGACGTCAGATTGGTACGAGAGTCACGCCACAAATTGGTCCGGGGTAAAGGAGAGTGACGCCACAGATTGATCCGAGGTGAAGGAGAGTGACGCCACAGATTGGTCTGGGGTAAAAGAAAATGAAGTCTTTAATTGAGGACTAATCCTTATGACATACAAAAATAAATCAAAGAGCTACTCTGGATTTAAACATTCCTTCACTGATTTAACAGCTTAATACTTTAACATGTTACCCTGATTTCATAAAGTGCTACCCTGCTTTAACAAAGAGTGTCCCTGGTTTATCAAATTTTACCCTAGTTTTAACAAATGGTAATACGGCAGAGACTGAATCCAGGGGTGGGATATTCGAACATGTATACGATCGAGTCCCTTTCGGAACCGTGACATGTTTTTGAAGGAA